>NC_143162.1:22666363-22817878 GCF_047325235.1 Durio zibethinus | reverse complement strand
TCGTCGGGGCACCATCGCCAGAGCATCGTCGGAGAACCTGACCGACGGCATTGGGGTTCCGATGATTCGGGGGGCCGGGGGAGTGTGCGCACATGATGTGTGATGGGTGCTGGTACTTGGCCCTTATATTGGCCCCCTATCTCTCATCAAACCTTGACAACTCACACCCCCTTAAAGAGCATTTGAGATTTTACAGGTTTGCTGCCAGTAGCAATTAAAGTGTC
This sequence comes from Durio zibethinus, assembly GCF_047325235.1. Lineage (NCBI taxonomy): Eukaryota > Viridiplantae > Streptophyta > Magnoliopsida > Malvales > Malvaceae > Durio > Durio zibethinus. The sequence continues at coordinate 22,817,654 of NC_143162.1, read as the reverse complement.
TGAAATGGGAACACTTTTTTCAAATGGTCACAAACTCTTGTACACTGAGTTTTTAGCTGAATTTTTTTGTGCATGCCAACAAAAATACAAGGATCACGTCTACCAAGTTTTGGGCCAATACCCTTCCAAAAAAATTTTAAAAAATCCCGAACCGTAAAAAGTTTCAAAAATCATGAAAAATAGAAAATGAGTCGTCTTGCCATGAAACTTCACGTGAAGGCTTAAGGGACCATTGTATGAATTTATAAGTCATAAAAATGGCATTGGCATGCAGAAATATGAAGATGTGCCTAAACCCACCTACCACCCTATCGATCCACAGCTTGCGCATCCTGTCTCTTTGGCCGGCGTAGTGCCCGCCCGCCCGCCCACTCGTTTCGCTGGTTGGCTTAGGCATACGGAGTTCATTCCCAGTCTAAGATCAGACCGGACTGAGGGTTGCGGCAGTAGGATCGGTAGCTCGCAGAGGGGGACCCGATCGATCCCCGGCTTACGCATCCCGCCCCTCTGGCCGGTTGAGCGCCCACATGCTCATTTCGTGAGTTGACTTAGGCATACGAAGTTCATTCCCAGTCTAAGCATACGAGTTCATTCCCAGTCTAAGATCAGACCAGACCAAGGGTTACGGTAGCACATGCTGGGCTCGGGCATGTGCTGGTGACGCATTTTTCTTCACCGGGGCACCATCGTCGGAGCATCACCGGAGAACCTGACCAGCGGCATTGGGGTTCCGACGATCGGGGGGGGCCGAGGCGGGTGTGCGCACATGATGTGCGATGGGTTTTATTGGCCGCCTATCCCTCATCAAACCTCGTGAACTCACACCCCCTTAAAGAGCATTTTAGATTTTACAGGTTTGCTGCCAGTAGCCATTAAAGTGTCTGAAATGGGGACACTTTTTTCAAATGGTCACAAAATCTTGTACACTTCAAGTTTTTAGTTGAATTTTTTTGTGCATGCCAACAAAAATACAAGGATCATGACTACCAAGTTTGGGGCCAAAACTCCTTCTGAAAAAAGTTTAAAAAATCTTGAACCGCAAAAAGTTTTAAAAATCGTGAAAAATAGAAAATGAGTCGTCTTGCCATGAAACTTCACGTGAAGGCTTAAGGGACCACTGTATGAATTTACAAGCCATAAAAATGGCATTGGCACATAAAAATATGATGATGTGCCTAAACCCACCTACCATCCTATCGATCGACGGCTTGCGCATCCCGTCTCTCTGGCCGGCATAGTGCCCGCCCGCCCGCCTGCTCGTTTTGTCGGTTGGCTTAGGCATACGGAGTTCATTCCCAGTCTAAGATCGGACTGGACCGAGGGTTGGGGCAGCACATACTAGGCTCGAGCATGTGCTCGTTCCTCATTTTTCTTCGTCGGGGCACCATCATCGGAGCATCGTCGAAGAACCTGTCCTGCGGCATTGGGGTTCCGACGATCGAGGGGGCCGGGGGGTGTGCGCACATGATGTGCGATGGGTGCTGGTACTTGGCCCTTATATTGGCCCCCAATCCCTCATCAAACCTCGAGATCTCTCACCCCTTTAAAGAGCATTTGAGATTTTACAGGTTTGCTGCCAGTAGCCATTAAAGTGTCTGAAATGGGAACACTTTTTTGACTGATCACAAAATCTTGTACACTTCGGGTTTTTAGCTGAATTCTTTTGTGCATGTCGATAAAAATACAAGGATCACGTCTACCAAGTTTGGGGCCAAAACTCCTTCGAAAAAATTTTTAAAAAATCCCGAACTGTAAAAAGTTTCAAAAATCATGAAAAATAATAAATGAGTCATCTTGCCATGAAACTTCACGTGAAGGCTTAAGGGACCATTGTATGAATTTACAAGCCATAAAAATGGCATTGGCACACAGAAATATGAAGATGTCCCTAAACCCACCTACCACCCTATCGATCCACAGCTTGCGCATCCCGTCTCTCTGGTCGGCGTAGTGCCCTCCCGGCCGCTTGTTTCCTCGGTTGGCTTACGCATACGGAGTTTATTCCCAATCTAAGATCAAATCAGACTAAGGGTTGCGGCAGCAGGATCGACATCATGCAGAAGGGGACCCAGCCGATCCTCAGGTTGCGCATCGCGCCCCTCTTGTCGGCTAAGCGCCCGCACGCTCGTTTCGTGGGTTGACTTAGGCATACGGAGTTCATTCCCAGTCTAAGCATACGGAGGGTTGCGGCAGCACTTGCTGGGCTTGGGCATGTGCTGCTGCCGCATTTTTCTTCACTGGGGCACCATCGCTGGAGCATTGCTGAAGAACCTGACCGACGACATTTGGGTTCCGGTGATCGGGGGGGCCGGGGGGGAGGGTGTGCGCACATCATTTGCGATGGGTGCTGAATTTTTTTGTGCATCCCAACAAAAATACAAGGATCATCTCTACGAAGTTTGGGGCCAAAATGCCTTCCGAAAAAATTTTAAAAAATCCCAAACTGCAAAAAGTTTTGAAAATTGTGAAAAATAGAAAACGAGTTGTCTTGCCATGAAACAGCACGTGAAGTCTTAAGGGACCATTGTATGAATTTACAAGCCATAAAAATGGCATTGGCATGCAGAAATAAGAAGATTTGCCTAAACCCACATACCACCCTATCGATCCACGGCTTGCGCATCCCGTCTCTCTGGCTGGCGTACTGCCCGTCCGCCTGCCCGCCTGCTTGTTTCATCGGTTGGCTTAGGCATACGGAGTTCATTCCCAATCTAAGATTGGACCAGACCGAGGGTTACGGTAACAGGATTGACAGCACGCAGAAGGGGACCTGATCGATCCTCGACTTATGCATCCTACCCCTCTGGCCGCCTAAGTGCCCAGACGCTCATTTTGTGGGTTGACTTATGCATACAAAGTTCATTCCCAGTCTAAGATCGGACCAGACCGGTGGTTACGGTAGCACATGCTGGACCTGTTTCGTCAGTTGGCTTAGGAATATGAAGTTCATTACCAGTCTAAGATCAGACCGGATCGAGGGTTGCGACAGCAGAATGGGCAGCACGCAGAGTGGGACCCGGTCGATCCTCGACTTGTGCATCTCGCCCCTCTGACGGGCTGAGCTCCCGCACGCTCGTTTCGTGGGTTGACTTAGGCATACGGAGTTCAGTCCCAGTCTAAGCATACGAAGTTCATTCCCAGTCTAAGCATACGAAGTTCATTCCCAGTCTAAGCATACGAAGTTCATTCCCAGTCTAAGATCAGACCGGACCGAGGGTTGCGACAGCACATGCTGGGCTCGGGCATATGCTGGTGCCACATTTTTCTTCGCCGGGGCACCATCACTGGAGAACCTGACCGGCAGCATTGGGGTTCCGGCGATCAGAGGGGCCGGGGGGTGTCTGCACATGATGTGCGCTGGGTACTAGTACTTGGCCCTTATATTAGCCCCTTATTCCTCATCAAACCTCGAGAACTCACCCCCCTTAAAGAGCATTTGAGATTTTACAGGTTTGCTACCTGTAGCCATTAAAGGTTTTAAAATGGGGGACTTTTTTCGAATGGTCGCAAAATCTTGTACACTTCGAGTTTTTAGCTGAATTTTTTTGTGCATGCCTACAAAAATAGAGGGATCACTTCTAAGAAGTTTGGGGTAAAAATCCTTCCAAAAAAATTTTAAAAAATCTTGAACCGTAAAAATTTTGAAAATCATGAAAAATAGAAAACGGGTCGTCTTGCCATGAAACTTCACGTGAAGGCTTAAGGGACCATTGTATGAATTTACAAGCCATAAAAATGGCATTGGCATGTAGAAATATGAAGATGTGCATAAACCCACCTACCACCCTATCGATCCATGGCTTGCGCATCCTGTCTCTCTGGCCGGCCTAGTGCTCGCCCGCCCGCCCGCCCGCTCGCTCGTTTCGTCGGTTGGCTTGGGCATACGGAGTTCATTCCCAGTCTAAGATCCGACTGGACCGAGGGTTATGGTAGCAAGATCAGCAACACGCAGAGGGGGACCCGACCAATCCTTGGCTGGCGTATCCCGCCCCTCTGGTCAGCTGAGCACCCGCATGCACGTTTCGTGGGTTGACTTAGGCATATGGATTTCATTCCCAGTCTGAGCATATGGAGTTCATTCCCAATCTAAGATCAGATCGGACCGAGGGTTGTGACAGCCCATGCCGAGCTCACGCAAGTGCTGGTGCAAAATTTTTCTTCACCGGGGCACCATCGCCAGAGCATCGTTGGAGAACCTGACCGACGGCATTGGGGTTCTGACGATTGGGGGGGCCGGGGGGGTGTGCGCACATGATGTACGATGGGTGCTGGTACTTGGCCCTTATATTGGCCCCCTATCCCTCATCAAACCTCGAGAACTCACACCCCCTTAAAGAGCATTTGAGATTTTACAGGTTTGCTGCCAGTAGCCATTAAAGTGTTCGAAATGGGGACGCTTTTTTCAAATGGTCACAAAATCTTGTACACTTCGAGTTTTTAGCTGAATTTTTTTGTGCATGCCAACAAAAATTCTAGGATCCTGTCTACCAAGTTTGGGGCCAAAACTGCTTTTGAAAAAATTTTAAAATATCCCAAACCGTAAAAAGTTTCAAAAATCATGAAAAATAGAAAACGAGTCGTCTTGCCATGAAACTTCACGTGAAGGCTTAAGGGACCATTGTATGAATTTACAAGCTATAAAAATGGCATTGGCATGCAGAAATATGAAGATGTGCCTAAACACACCTACCACCCTATCGATCCACAGCTTTCACATCCCGTCTCTCTGGCCGGCGTAGTGCCTGCCCGCCTGCTCGTTTCGTCGGTTGGCTTAGGCATAAAGAGTTCATTCCAAGTCTAAGATTGGACGAGACCAAGGGTTGCACAGCAGGATCGACAGCACACAGAGGGGGACCGAATTGATCCCCGGCTTGCGCATCCCACCCCACTGGCTGACTGCGCACCCGCACGCTTGTTTTGTGGGTTGACTTAGGCATACGGAGTTCATTCCCAGTCTAAGCATATGGAGTTCATTCCCAGTCTAAGATCGGACCGGACCGAGGGTTGCGACAGCACATGCTGGGCTCGGGCATTTGCTGGTGCCATTTTTTTCTTCGTCGGGGCACCATCGTCGGAGCAACGTGGGAGAACCTAACTGGCGGCATTAGGGTTCCGACGATCGGGGGGGCCGGGGTGGTGTATGCACATGATGTGCGATGGGTGCTGGTACTTGGCCCTTATATTGGCCCCCTGTCCCTCATCAAACCTCGAGAACTCACACCCTCTTCAAAAGCATTTGAGATTTTACAGGTTTGCTGCCAGTAGCCATTAAAGTGTCTGAAATGGGGACACTTTTTTCAAATGGTCACAAAATCTTGTACACTTCGAGTTTCAAATGGACACTCTTTTCAAAAAAATTTTAAAAAATCTCGAACCACAAAAAGTTTCAAAAATTGTGAAAAATAGAAAACGAGTCGTTTTGCCATGAAACTTCACGTGAAGGCCTAAGGGACCATTGTATGAATTTACAAGCCATAAAAATGGCTTTGGCAAGTAGAAATATGAAGATGTGCCTAAACCCACCTACCAGCCTATCGATCCACGGCTTGCACATCCCGTCTCTCTGGCTGGCGTAGTGCTCGCTCGCCCGCCCGCTCGTTTCGTCGGTTGGCTTAGGCATACGGAGTTCATTCCTAGTCTAAGATCGGACTGGACTGAGGGTTGCGGTAGCGGGATCAGCATCATGCAGAGGGGGACCCAGCCGATCCTCGATTTACGCATCCCGCCCCTCTGGCCGGCTGAGCGCCTGCACGCTCGTTTCGTGGGTTGACTTAGGCATACGAAGTTCACTCCAAGTCTAAGCATGCGGAGTTCATTACCAGTCTAAGATTGGACCGGGCCGAGGGTTGCGGCAGCACATGCTGGGCTCAAGCATGTGCTGGTGCCGCATTTTTCTTCGTCAGGGCACCATCGCCAGAGCATCGCCGGAGAACCTGACCGACGGCATTGGGTTCCGACGATCGGGGGGGCCGGGAGGGGGTGTGCGCACATGATGTGTGATGGGTGCTGGTATTTGGCCCTTATATTGCCCCCTATCCCTCATCAAACCTTGAGAACTCACACCCCCTTAAAGAGCATTTGAGATTTTACAGGTTTGCTACCAGTAGCCATTAAAGTGTCTGAAATGGGGACACTTTTTTCAAATGGCCACAAAATGTTGTACACTTTGAGTTTTTAGCTGAATTTTTTTGTGCATGCCAACAAAAATAAAAGGATCACTTCTACCAAGTTTGGGGCCAAAACTCCTTCTGAAAAAAGTTTAAAAAATCCCGAACCGTAAAAAGTTTTGAAAATCATGAAAAATAGAAAATGAGTCGTCTTGCCATGAAAAATAGAAAATGAGTCTAAGATCGGATCGAACTGAGGGTTGTGGTAGTAGGATCAGCAGCACGTAGAGGGGGACCCAGCCGATCCCTGGCTTGTGCATCTCGCCCCTCTGGCCGGCTGAGCGCCCGCACGCTCGTTTCGTGGGTTGACTTAGGCATCAGGAGTTCATTCCCAGTCTAAGCATACGAAGTTCATTCCCAGTCTAAGATCGTATCGGACTGAGGGTTGCGGCAGCACATGCTGGGCTCGGGCATGTACTAGTGCTGCATTTTTCTTCGCCGGGGCACCATCGTCGGAGCATCACCGGAGAACCTGACCAACTGCGTTGGGTTCCGGCGATCGGGGGGCCGAGGAGCATGTGCGGACATGATGTGCGATGGGTGCTGGTACTTGGCCCTTATATTGGCCCCCTACCTCTTATCCAACCTCAAGAACTCACACCCCCTTAAAGAGCATTGGAGATTTTACAGGTCTGCTGCCAGTAGCCATTAAAGTGTTTGAATGGGGACATTTTTTTCAAATGGTCACAAAATCTTGTACACTTCGAGTTTTTGGCTGAATATTTTTGTGCTTGGCAACAAAAATACAAGGATCACGCCCACCAAGTTTGGGCCCAAAATTCCTTCCAAAAAAATTTTAAAAAATCCCGAACCGCAAAAAGTTTCAAAAATCATGAAAAATAGAAAACGAATCATCTTGCCATGAAACTTCACTTGAAGGGTTAAGGGACCATTGTATGAATTTACAAGCCATAAAAATGGCATTGGCATGCTGAAATATGAAGATGTACCTCAACCCACCTACCACCCTATCGATCCTCGACTTGCGCATCCCGTCTTTCTGGCCAGCGTAGTACCCGCCCGCTCGCCCGCCCGCTCATTTCGTCGGTTGGCTTAGGCGTACGGAGTTCATTCCCAGTCTAAGATTGGATCAGACTGAGGGTTGCGGCAGCAGGATCAGCAGCACATAGAGGGGGACCCGATCGAACCCTGACTTGCGCAACTCGTCCATCTTGCTGGCTAAGTGCCTACACGTTCGTTTCGTGGCTTGACTTAGGCATACGGAGTTCATTCCTAGTCTAAGCATGCGGAGTTCATTCTCAGTCTAAGATCAGACCAGACTGAGCGTTACGGCAGCACATGCTGGGCTCGGGCATGTGCTGGTGCCGTATTTTTCTTTTTCGAGCACCATCGTCGGAGCATCGTCGGAGAACCTGACCGGCGGCATTGGGGTTCCGGTGATCGGGGGTGCCGGGGGCGGTGTTCGCACATGATGTGCGATGGGTGCTGGTACTTGGCCCGTATATTGGCCCCCTCTCCCTCATCAGACCTCGAGAACTCACACCCCCTTAAAAAGCATTTGAGATTTTACAGGTTTGCTGCCAATAGCCATTAAAGTGTCTGAAATGGGGACACTTTTTTCAAATGGTCACAAAATCTTGTACACTTCAAGTTTTTAGCTGAATGTTTTAGTGCATGCCAACAAAAATACAAGGATCACGTCTACCAAGTTTGGGGCCAAAACACCTTCCAAAAAAATTTTAAAAAATTTCGAACCGCAAAAAGTTTCAAAAATCGTGAAAAATAGAAAACGAGTCGTCTTGCCAAGAAACTTCACGTGAAGGCTTAAGGGACCATTGTATGAATTTACAAGCCATAAAAATGGTATTGGCATGCAGAAATATGAAGATGTGCCTAAACCCACCTACCACCCTATCGATCCATGGCTTGCGCATGCCGTCTTTCTGGCCGGCGTAGTGCCCGCCCGCCCGCCCGTTTGTTTCGTTAGTTGGCTTAGGTATACGGTGTTCATTCCTAGTCTAAGATCAGACTGGAATGAGGGTTGCAGCAGCAGGATCGGCAGCACGCAGAGGGGGACCCGACCGATCCTCGGCTTGTGCATCCCACCCCTCTGGCCAGCTGAGCGCCCGTACGCTCGTTTCATAGGTTGACTTAGGCATACGGAGTTCATTCCCAGTCTAAGCATACGGAGTTCATTCTGAATCTAAGATTGGATCAGACCAAGGGTTACGGCAGCACATTCTGGGCTCGGGCATGTGCTGGTGCCGCATTTTTCTTCGCAGGGGCACCATCACCGGAGCATTGCCGGAGAACCTGACCGGTGGCATTGGGGTTTCGGCGATCGGGGGGGCTGGGGGGTGTGCGCACATGATATGCGATGGGTGCTGGTACTTGGCCCTTATATTGGCCCCCTATGCCTCATCAAACCCTGAGAACTCACACCCCCTTAAAAGAGCATTTGAGATTTTATAGGTTTGCTGCCGATAGCCATTAAAGTGTCTGAAATGGGGACACATTTTTCAAATGGTCACAAAATCTTATACCCTTCGAGTTTTTAGCTGAATTTTTTTGTGCATTCCAAAAAAAATATAAGGATCACGGCTACCAAGTTTTGGGCCAAAACACCTTCCGAAAAAATTTTAAAAAATCTCGAACCGCAGAAGGTTTCAAAAATCATGAAAAATAGAAAACGAGTCGTATTGCCATGAAACTTCACGTGAAGGCTTAAGGGACCATTGTATTAATTTGCATGCCATAAAAATGGCATTGGCATGTAGAAATATGAAGATGTGCCTAAACCCACCTACCACCCTATCGATTCACGGCTTGCGCATCCCGTGTCTCTGGCTGGCGTAGTGCCCGCCCGCCTGCCCGCCCGCCCGCTTGTTTCGTCAGTTGGCTTAGGTATACGGAGTTCATTCCCAGTCTAAGATTGGACAGAACTGAGGGTTGCGGCAGCAGGATCGGCAGCACGCAGAGGGGGACATGACCGATCCCCGACTTGCGCATCCCACCCCTCTGGCCGACTGAGTGCCCGCACGCTAGTTTCGTGGGTTGACTTAGGCATACGGAGTTTATTCCCAGTCTAAGCATATGGTGTTCATTCCCAGTCTAAGATCAAACCGGACCAAGGGTTGCGGTAGCACATGCCAGGCTCAGGCATGTGCTGGTGCCACATTTTTCTTCGTCGGGGCACCATCGGCCGAGCATCAACGGAGAACCTAACCGGTTACATTGGGGTTCCGACGATCGGGGGGGCCGAGGGGGGTGTGCGCACATGATGTGCGATGGGTGCTGGTACTTGGCCCTTATATTGGCCCCTATCGCTCATCAAAACGTCGAGAACTCACAGCCCCTTAAAGAGTATTTGAGATTTTACAGGTTTGCTGCCAATAGCCATTAAAATGTCTGAAATGGGGATACTTTTTTCAAATGGTCAGAAAATCTTGTACACTTTGAGTTTTTTGCTTAATTGTTTTGTGCTTGCAACAAAAATACAAGAATCACGTCTACCAAGTTTGAGGCCTAAACGCCTTCCGAAAAAATTTAAAAAAACTTGAATCGTAAAAAGTTTCGAAAATCGTGAAAAATAGAAAACGAGTCGTCTTGCCATGCAACTTCACGTGAAGGCTTAAGGGACCGTTGCATGAATTTACAAGCCTCTAAAATGGCATTGGATCATAGAAACATGAAGATGTGCCTAAACCCACCTACCACCCTATCGATCCACGGCTTGCGCATCCTGTCTCTCTGGTCGGGGTAATGCCCGCCCGCCCGCGCGCCCGTTCGTTTGGTCGGTTGGCTTAGGCATACGGAGTTCATTCCCAGTCGAAGATCGGACCAAACTGAGGGTTACGGCAGCACATGCTGGGCTCGGGCATGTGCTGGTGCCTCATTCTTCTTTGTCAGGGCACCATCACCAGAGCATCATCGGAGAACCTGACCGACGGCATTGGGGTTCCGGTGATCGGGGGTGCCGGGGGGGTGTGCGCACATGATGTGCAATGGGTGCTGGTACTTGGCCCTTATATTGGCCCCCTATCCCTCATCAAACCACGAGAACTCACACCCCCTTAAAGAGCATTCGAGATTTTATAGGTTTGTTGCCAGTAGGCATTAAAGTGTCTGAAATGGGGACACTTTTTTTGAAATGGTCACAAAATCTTGTACACTTTGAGTTTTTAGCTGAATTTTTTTGTGCGCGCCAACAAAAATACAAGGATCATGTCTACCAAGTTTGGGATCAAAAATCCTTCCGAAAAAATTTTAAAAAATCCTGAACCGCAAGAAGTTTCAAAAATGGTGAAAAATAGAAAACGAGTCGTCTAGCCATGAAACTTCACGTGAAGGCTTAAGGAACCATTGTATGAATTTACATGCCATAAAAATGGCATTGGCATGCAGAAATATGAAGATGTGCCTAAACCCACCTACCACCCTATCGATCCACGGCTTGCGCGTCTCTCTGGCCGGCGTAGTGCCCGCCCACCCGCTCGCTCATTTCGTCGATTGGCTTAGGCATACAGAGTTCATTCCCAGTCTAAGATTGGACCAGATTGAGAGTTGTGGCATCAGGATCGACAGCACGCAGAGGGGGACCCGGTCGATCCCTGGCTTGCGCATCCCGCCCCTCTGGCCGTCTGAGCGCCCACAAGCTCGTTTCGTGGGTTGACTTAGGCATACGGAGTTCATTCCCAGTCTAAGCATATGGAGTTCATTTTCAGTCTAAGATCAGACCGGACCTAGGGTTGCTACAGCACATGCTGGGCTCGGGCATGTGCTGGTGCCGCATTTTTGTTCACCGGGGCACCATCGTCAGAGAACTTGACCGATGACATTGGGGTTCCGGCGATCGGGGGGGCCAGGGGGTGTGCACAAATGATGTGCGATGGGTGCTATATTGGCCCCCTATGCCTCATTAAACCTTGAGAACTCACACCCCCTTAAAGAGCATTTGAGATTTTACAGGTTTGCTACCAGTAGACATTAAAGTGTCTAAAATGGACACTTTTTTCAAATGGTCACAAAATCTTGTACACTTGGAGTTTTTAGCTGAATTTGTTTTGTGCATGCCAACCAAAATACAAGGATCATGTATACCAAGTTTGGGATCAAAAATCCTTCTGAAAAAATTTTAAAAAATCCTAAACTGCAAAAAGTTTCAAAAATCGTGAAAAATAGAAAACGAGTCATCTTGCCATGAAACTTCACGTGAAGGCTTAAGGGAACATTGTATGAATTTACAAGCCATGAAAATGGCATTGGCATGTAGAAATATGAAGATGTGCCTAAACCCAACTACTCCCCAATTGATCCACGGCTTGCGCTTCCCGTCTCTCAGGCCGACGTAGTGCCCGCCCGCCAGCCCATTCGTTTCGTCGGTTGGCTTAGGCATACGGAATTCATTCCCACTCTTAGATTGGACTGGACCGAGGGTTACGGCAGTTGGATTGGCAGCATGCAGAGGGGGACCCCACTGATCCCCACCTTGTGCATCCCACCCCTCTGGCCGGCTGAACACCCGCACGCTCATTTCGTGAGTTGACTTTGGCATACGGGGTTCATTCTGAGTCTAAGCATATGAAGTTCATTCCCAGTCTAAGATCAGATCAGACCGAGGGTTGCGGCAGCACATGCTGGGCTCGAGCAGGTGCTGGTGCCGCATTTTTCTTCACCGGGGCACCATCGTCGGAGCATCGCCAGAGAACCTGACCGGCGGCATTGGGGTTTCGGCGATCGGGGGGCTCGGGGGGATGTGCGCACATGATGCGCAATGGGTGCAGGTACTTGGCCCTTATATTGGCCCCTTATCCCTCATCAAACCTCAAGAACTCACACCCCCTTAAAGAGCATTTGAGATTTTACAGGTTTGCTGCCAGTAGACATTAAAGTGTCTGAAATGGGGACAATTTTTTCAAATGGTCACAAAATCTTGTACACTTCTATTTTTTAGCTGAATTTTTTTATACAAACCAATAAAAATACAAGGATCACGTCTACCAAGTTTACGGCCAAAAATGCTTTCGAAAAAATTTTAAAAAATCCCGAACTGCATAAAGTTTTAAAAATCGTGAAAAATAGAAAACGAGTCGTCTTACCATGAAACTTCACGTGAAGGCTTAAGGGACCATTGTATGAATTTTCAAGCCATAAAAATGGCATTGGCACATAAAAATATAAAAGATGTGCTTAAACCCACCTACCACCCTATCGATCCACGGCTTACACATCCCGTCTCTCTGGCCGCCGTAGTGCCTGCATGCTCGTTTCGTCGGTTGGCTTAGGCATACGGAGTTCATTCATAGTTTAAGATCAGACCAGACCGAGGGTTGCGGCAGTAGGATTGGCAGCACGCAGAGGGGGACCCGACCGATCCTCAGCTTGTGCATCCCGCCCCTCTGTCCGGCTGAGCGCCCACACGCTCGTTTCGTGGGTTGACTTAGGCATACGGAGTTCATTTCCAGTGTAAGCATACGGAGTTCATTCCCAGTCTAAGATCAGACCGGATTGAGGGTTGCGACAGCACATGCTGGGCTCGGGCATGCGCTGGTGCCGCATCTTTCTTCGTCGGGGCACCATCGCCGGAGCATCACCGGAGAACCTGACCGACGGCATTGGGGTTCCGACGATTGGGGGGGCCGGGGGGTTGTGCGTACATGATGTGCGATGGGTGCTGGTATTTGGCCCTTATATTGGCCCCCTATCCCTCATCAAACCTCGAGAATTCACACCCCCTTAAAGAGCATTTGAGATTTTACAGGTTTGCTGCCAGTAGCCATTAAAGTGTTTGAAATGGGGACACTTTTTCAAATGGTCACAAAATCTTGTATACTTTGATTTTTTTGCTGAATTTTTTTGTGCATGGCAAAAAAAATACAAGGATCACATCTACCAAGTTTGGGGCCAAAACTCCTTCCGAAAAAATTTTAAAAAATTCCGAACCTCATAAAGTTTTGAAAATCGTGAAAAATAGAAAACGAGTCGTCTTGCCATGAAACTTCACGTGAAGGCTTAAGGACCATTGTATGAATTTACAAGCCTTAAAAATGGCATTGGCATGTAGAAATATGAAGATGTGCCTAAACCCACCTACCACCCTATCGATCCACGGCTTGCGCATCCTGTCTCTCTGTCCGGTGTAGTGCTCGCTCGCCCGCCCGCTCATTTCATTGGTTGGCTTAGGCATACAGAGTTCATTCCCTATCTATGATCAGGTCGGACCAAGGGTTGCGGTAGCAGGAATGACAGCACGTAGAGGGGGACCCGACCGATCCCCGGCTTGCGCATCCCGCCTCTCTGGCCGGTTGAGTGCCTGCACGCTCGTTTCATGGGTTGACTTAGGCATACAGAGTTCATTCCCAGTCTAAGCATACGGAGTTCATTCCCAGTCTAAGATCGGACCGGACCGAGGGTTGCGGCAGCACATGCTAGGCTCGAGCATGTGCTGGTCCCGGGGCACCATTGTCGGAGCATCGTCGGAGAACATAACCGGCAGCATTGGGGTTCCGACGATCGGGGGGGTCGCGGGGGTGTGCACACATGATATGCGATGGGTGCTGGTACTTGGCCCTTATATTGGCCCCCTATCCCTCATCAAACCTCGAGAACTCACACCCCCGTAAAGAGCATTTGAGATTTTACAGGTTTGCTACCAGTAGCCGTTAAATTGTCTGAAATGGGGACATTTTTTTCAAATGTTCACAAAATCTTGTACACTTTGAGTTTTCAGCTGAATTTTTTTTTGCATACCAAAAAAAGTGGAAGGATCATGTTTACCAAGTTTGGAGCCAAAACGCCTTTCAAAAAAGTTTTAAAAAATCTCGAACCGCATAAAGTTTCAAAAATCATGAAAAATAGAAAACGAGTCGTCTTGCCATGAAACTTCACGTGAAGGCTTAAGGGACCATTGTATAATTTTCAAGCCATAAAAATGGCATTGGCACGCTGAAATATAAAGATGTGCCTAAACCCAGCGACCACCCTATTGATCCATGGCTTGCGCATCCCGTCTCTCTGGCCGACGTAGTGCCCGCACGCTCGTTTCGTCGGTTGGCTTGGGCATACGGAGTTCATTCACAGTGTAAGATTGGACCAAACTGAGGGTTGTGGTAGCAGGATCAGCAGCACACAGAGGGGGACCCGACCGATCCCCGGATTGTGCATCTCGCCCCTCTATCCGACTGAGCGCCCGCACGCTCATTTCGTGGGTTGACTTAGCCATACAGAGTTCATTCCCAGTCTAACCATATCGAGTTCATTCCCAGTCTAAGATCGGACAAGACTGAGGGTTGTGGCAGCATATGCTAGGCTCGGGCATGTGCTAGTGCCACATTTTTCTTCACCGAGGCACCATCGCCGGAGCATCACCGGAGAACCTGACCAGCGGCATTGGGGTTCCGATGATTGGGGGGTTGGGGGTGTGTGCTCATGATGTGCGATGAGTGCTGGTACTTGGCCCTTATATTGGCCCCCTATCCCTCATCAAACCTTGAGAACTCACACCCCCTTAAAAAGCATTTGAGATTTTACAGGTTTGCTGCCAGTAGCCATTAAAGTGTCTAAAATGGGGACACTTTTTTCAAATGGTCACAAAATCTTGTACACTTCAATTTTTTAGCTGAATTTTTTTGTGCATGCCAACAAAAATAAAAGAATCAAGCCTACCAAGTTTAGGGCCAAAACTCCTTCTGAAAAAAGTTTGAAAAATCTCGAACCGAAAAAAGTTTTGAAAATCGTGAAAAATAAAAAATGAGTTGTCTTACCATGAAACTTCACATGAAGGCTTAAGGGACCATTGTATGAATTTACAAGCCATAAAAATGGTATTGGCACGCAGAAATATGAAGATGTGCCTAAACCCACCTACCACCCTATCGATCCACGGCTTGCACATCTCGTCTCTCTAGCCGGTGCAGTGCCCGCCCGCCCGCCTGGTTGTTTCGTAAGTTGGCTTAGGCATACGGAGTTCATTCCTAGTCTAAGATTGAACCAGATCGAGGGTTGCACGCCCCTTTGGCCGGTTGAGCGCCCGCACGCTCATTTCGTGGGTTGCCTTAGGCATACGGAATGCATTCCCAGTCTAAGCATACGGAGTTCATTCCCAGTCTAAGCATACAAAGTTCATTCCCAGTCTAAGATCGGACCGAACCGAGGGTTGCGGCAGCACATGCTGGGCTCGAGAATGTGCAGGTGCAGCATTTTTCTTCGCCAGGGCACCATTGTCGGAGCATCACTTGGGAACCTGACCAATGGTATTGGGGTTCCGACGATCGGGGGGGCCGAGAGGGTGTGCGCACATGATGTGTGATCGGTGCTGGTACTTGGCCCTTATATTAGCCCCCTATCCCTCATCAAACCTCGACAACTCACACCCCCTTAAAGAGCATTTGATATTTTACAGGTTTGCTGCCAGTAGCCATTAAAGTATCTGAAATAGGGATACTTTTTTCAAATGGTCACAAAATCTTGTACACTTCGAGTTTTTAGCTAAATTTTTTTGTGCAAGCCAACAAAAATACAGGGATCACGTCTACCAAATTTCGGGCCAAAAAACCTTTCAAAAAAATTTTAAAAAATCTTGAACCACAAAAAGTTTTGAAAATCGTGAAAAATAGAAAACGAGTCGTCTTGCCATGAAACTTCATGTGAAGGCTTAAGGGACCATTGTATGAATTTACAAGCCATAAAATGGCATTGGCTCACAGAAATATGAAGATGTGCCTAAACCCACCGACCACCCTATCGATCCATAGCTTGCGCATCCCGTCTCTCTGGCCGACATAGTGCCCGTCCGCTCGTTTCGTCGGTTGGCTTAGGCATACAGAGTTCATTCCCAGTCTAAGATCAGATTGGGCTGAAGGGTACGGCAGTAGGATCGGCAACACGCAGAGGAGGACCCAGTCGATCCCCAGCTTGTACATCCCGCCCCTCTAGCCGGCTGAGCGCCCGCACGCTCGTTCCGTGGGTTGACTTAGGCATACGGAGTTCATTCCCAGTCTAAGCTTACAGAGTTCAATCTCAGTCTAAGATCAGACCGGACCAAGGGTTGCGGCATCACATGCTGGGCTCGGGCATGTGTTGGTGCCGCATTTTTCTTTGTCGGGGCACCATCGTCGGAGTATCGTCGGAGAACCTGACCGGCAGCATTGGGGTTCTGGCGATCGGGGGTGCCGGGGGGGTGTACGCTCATGATGTGCGATAGGTGCTGGTACTTGGGCCTTATATTGGCCCACTATCCAGCATCAAACCTCGAGAACTCACACCCCCCTTAAAGAGCATTTGAGATTTTAGAGGTTTGCTGCCAGTAGCCATTAAAGTGTCTAAAATAGGGACACTTTTTTCAAATGGTCACAAAATCTTGTACACTTCGAGTTTTTAGCTAAATTTTTTTGTGCATGCCAAAAAAAATACAGGGATCACGTCTACCAAGTTTGGGGCGAAATTCCTTCTGAAAAAATTTAAAAAAATCTCGAACTGCAAAAGGTTTCAAAAATCATGAAAAATAGAAAACGAGTCGTCTTGCCTTGAAACTTCACGTGAAAGCTTAAGGGACCATTGTATGAATTTACAAGCCATAAAAATGGCATTGGCATGCAGAAATATGAAGATGTGCCTAAACCCACCTACCACCCTATCGATCCACGGCCTGCGCATCCCGTCTCTCTGGCCTGCGTAGTGCTTGCCCGCCCGCCCACCCGCTTGTTTCGTCGGTTGGCTTAGGCATACGGAGTTCATTCCCAGTCTAAGATCGGACTGGGCTGAGGGTTACAGCAGCACGCAGAGGGGGACCCGGCTGATCCCCGGCTTGTGCATCCCGCCCCTATGGCCGGTTGAGCGCCCGCACGCTCGTGGGTTGACTTAGGCATACGGAGTTCATTCCCAGTCTAAGCATACGGAGTTCATTCCAAGTCTAAGATCGGACCGGACCGAGGGTTGCGGCAGCGCCTGTTGGGCTCGGGCATGTGCTAGTGCCGTATTTTTCTTTGCTCGGGGCACCATCACCGGAGCATCATTGGAGAACCTGACCGGCGGCAATAGGGTTTCGGTGATCGGGGGGGCCGGGGGGGGTGCGCACATGATGTACGATGGGTGCTGGTACTTGGCTGTTATATTGGCCCCCTATCCCTCATCAAACCTCCAGAACTCACACCCCTTTAAAGAGCATTTGAGATTTTGTAGGTTTGCTCCCAATGGCCATTAAAGTGTCTGAAATGGGGACACTTTTTCAAATGGTCACAAAATCTTGTACACTTTGAGTTTTTAGCTAATTTTTTTTATGCATGCCAACAAAAATACATGGATCATGTCGACCAAGTTTGGGGTCAAAAATCCTTCCAAAAAAATTTAAAAAAATCGCAAACCGCAAAAAGTTTTGAAAATCGTGAAATATAGAAAACGAGTCGTCTTGCCATGAAACTTCACGTGAAGGCTTAAGGGACCATTGTATGAATTTACAAGCCATAAAAATGGCATTGGCATGTAGAAATAAGAAGATGTGCCTAAACCCACATACCACCCTATCGATCCACGGCCAGCGCATCCCGTCTCTCTGGCCTGCGTAGTGCCCACCCACCCGCTCGTTTCGTCGGTTGGTTTAGGCTTACGGAGTTCATTCCCAGTCTCAAATTTGACCAGACTGAGGGTTGCAGCAGGACGCAGAGGGGGACGACCGATCCCCGGCTTGTGCATCCCGCCCTTCTGGCAGGCTGAGCGCTCGTACGCTCATTTCGTGGGTTGACTTAGGCATACGGAGCATCATCAGAGAACCTGACCGACGGTATTACGGTTCTAGTGATCGGGGGGGCCGGGGGGTGTGCACATGATGTGCGATGGGTGCTGGTACTTGGCCGTTATATTGGCCCCCTATCCTTCATCAAACCTCCAGAACTCACACCCCCTTAAAGAGCATTTGAGATTTTGTAGGTTTGCTCCCAATGGCCATTAAAGTGTCTGAAATGGGGACACTTTTTTCAAATGGTCAGAAAATCTTGTACACTTCGAGTTTTTAGCTGAAATTTTTTGTGCAAGCAAAAAAAAAATACAAGGATCACGTCTACCAAGTTTGGGACCAAAAATCATTCTGAAAAAAGTTTAAAAAATCTCGAACCGCAAAAAGTTTTGAAAGTCATGAAAAATAGAAAACGAGTTGTCCTACCATGAAATTTCACGTGAAGGCTTATGGGACCATTGTATGAATTTATAAGCCATTAAAAAAGGCATTGGCATGCGGAAATATGAAGATGTGCCTAAACCCACCTACCACCCTATCGATCCACGGCTTGCGCAACCTGTCTTTCTGGCCGGCGTAGTGCCCGCCCGCCCGCCCGTTCGCTTATTTCATCGGTTGGCTTACGTATATGGAGCTCATTCCTAGACTAAGATCGAACCAAACCGAGAGTTGCAGTAGTAGGATCGACAGCACACAGAGGGGGACCCGATCGATCCTCGACTTGTACATCCCGCCCCTCTGGCCGGCTGAACGCCCGCACGCTCGTTTCGTTAGTTGACTTAGGGATACCGAGTTCATTCCCAATCTAAGATTGGACCGGACTGAGGGTTGCAGCAGCACATGCTGGGCTGGGGCATGGGCTGGTGCTGAATTTTTCTTCACTGGGGCACCATCACCGAAGCATTGTCGGAGAACCTGACCGACGACATTGGGGTTCCGGCGATTGGGGGGTCGAGGGGGGGTGTGCGCACATGATGTGCGATGGGTGCTGGTACTTGGCCCTTATATTGGCCCCCTATTCCTCATCAAACCTCGAGAACTCACACCCCCTTAAAGAGCATTTGAGATTTTACAGGTTTGCTGCCAGTAGCCATTAAAGTGTCTGAAATGGGGACATTTTTTTCAAATGGTCACAAAATCTTGTACACTTCGAGTTTTTAGCTGAATTTTTTATGCATGCCAACAAAAATACAAGGATCACGTCTACCATGTTTGGGGCCAAAACTCCTTCCCAAAAAATTTTAAAAAATCCCCAACCCTAGAAAGTTTCAAAAATCATGAAAAATAGAAAACGAGTCGTCTTGCCAAGAAACTTAACGTGAAGGCTTAAGGGACAATTGTTCAAATTTAGAAGCCATAAAAATGGCATTGGCACACAGAAATATGAAGATGTGCCTAAACCCACCTACCACCCTATCAATCCACGGCTTGCGCATCCCGTCTCTTTGGCCGGCGTAGTGCCCGCCCGCCCGCTCGTTTTGTCGGTTGGCTTAGGCATACAGAGTTCATTCCCAGTCTAAGATTAGACCGGATCGAGGGTTGGGGCAGCAGGATCGATAGCACGTAGAGGGGGACCCGATCGATCCCCAGCTTACGCATCTCGCCCCTCGGGCCGACTAAGCACCCGCACGCTCGTTTCGTGGGTGACTTAGGCATACGGAGTTCATTCCCAGTCTAAGCATACAGAGTTCATTCCTAGTCTTGGATAGGATTGGACCTAGGGTTGCGGTAGCACATGTTGGGCTCGGGCATGTGCTGGTGTCGTATTTTTTTTCGTCTGGGCACCATCGCCAGAGCATCGTCGGAGAACCTGACCGGCGCATTGGGGTTCCGAGGATCGAGGGGGTCGGGGGGTGTGTGCGCACATGATGTGCGATGGGTGCTGGTACTTGGCCGTTATATTGGCCCCCTCGATCATGAAAAATAAAAAACGAGTCATCTTGCCATGAAACTTCAGGTGAAGGCTTAAGGGACCATTGTATCAATTTACAAGCCATAAAAATGGCATTGGCACGTAGAAATATGAAGATGTGCCTAAACCCACCTACCACCCTATCGATCCACGGCCTGCGCATCTCGTCTCTTTGGTCGGCGTAGTGCCCGCCCACCAGTCTGCCCGCTCGTTTCGTCTGTTGGCTTAGGCATACGGAGTTCATTCCCAGTCTAAGATCGGATCAGATTGAGGGTTACGGCCACAGGATCGGTAGCACGTAGAGGGGGACCCGGTCGATCCCCAGCTTGCGCATCTCACCCCTCTGGCCGGCTGAGCGCTCGCACACTCGTTTTGTGGGTTGACTTAGGCATACAGAGTTCATTCCCAATCTAAGCATACGGAGTTCATTCCCAGTCTAGGATCGGATCGAACCGAGGGTTACGACAGCACATGCTGGGCCCGGGCATGTGCTGGTGCCGCATTTTTCTTTGTCGAGGCACCATCGCCCGAGCATCGTCAGAGAACCTGACCGATGGCATTGGGGTTTCGGGGATCGAAGGGGTTGGGGGGTCTGCGCACATGATGTGCGATGGGTGCTGGTACTTGGCCCTTATATTGGCCCCCTCGATCATGAAAAATAAAAAATGAGTCATCTTGCCATGAAACTTCACGTGAAGGCTTAAGGGACCATTGAATCAATTTACAAGCATAAAAATGGCATTGGCATGTAGAAATATGAAGATGTGCCTAAACCCACCTACCACCCTATCGATCCACGGCCTGTGCATCCCGTCTCTCTGGCCGACGTAGTGCCCACCCGTTCGCTCGTTTTGTTGGTTGGCTTAAGCATACGGAGTTCATTCCCAGTCTAAGATTGGACCATACCGAGGGTTGCAGCAGCAAGATCGGCAGCACACAGAGGGGGACCCGGCCGATCCCCGGCTTGTGCATCCTACCCCTCTGGCCGACTGAGTGCCCGCACGCTCGTTTCATGGGTTGACTTAGGCATATGGAGTTCATTCGTAGTCTAAGCATACGGAGTTCATTCCGAGTCTAAGATCGGACCGGACTGAGGGTTATGGTAGCGCATGTTGGGCTCGGGCATGTGCTGGTGTCGTATTTTTCTTCGTCGGGGCACCATCGTCGGAGAACCTGACCGGCGGCATTGGGGTTCCGGGGATCGAGAGGGCCGGGGGGTGTGCGCACATGATGTGCGATGGGTGCTGGTACTTGGCCCTTATATTGGCCCCCTATCCCTCATCAAACCTCGAGAACTCACACCCCTTTAAAGAGCATTTGAGATTTTACAGGTCTGCTACCTGTAGCCATTAAAGTGTCTGAAATGGGGACACTCTTTTTAAATGGTCACAAAATCTTGTACACTTCGAGTTTTTAGGTGAATTTTTTTGTGCATGCCAACAAAATACATGGATCACGTCTACCAAGTTTGGAACCAAAAATCATTCCAAAAAAATTTAAAAAAAATCCCAAACCGTAAAAAGTTTCAAAAATCATGAAAAATAGAAAACGAGTCGTCTTGCCATGAAACTTCACGTGAAGGCTTAAGGGACCATTGTATGATTTTACAAGCCATAAAAATGGCATTGGCACATAGAAATATAAAGATGTGCCCAAACGCACCTACCACCCTATCGATCCACGGCTTGCGCATCCCGTCTCTCTAGTCGGCGTAGTGCCCGCCCACTAGTCTGCCCGCTCGTTTCGTCGGTTGGCTTAGGCATACGGAGTTCATTCCCAGTCTAAGATTAGATCAGATTAAGGGTTGCGGTAGCAGGATCGGCAGCACGTAGAGGGGGACCCGGTCGGTCCCCAGTTTGCGCATCCCGCCCCTCTGGCAGGCTGAGCGCCCGTACGCTCGTTTCGTGGGTTGACTTAGGCATATAGAGTTCATTCCCAGTCTAGGATCGGACCGGACCGAGGGTTACAGCAGCACATGCTGGGCCCGGGCATGTGCTGGTGCCGCATTTTTTTTCGTCGGGGCACCATCGACCGAGCATCGTCAGAGAACCTGACAGGTGGCATTGGGGTTCCAGGGATCGAGGGGGCCGGGGGGGTGTGCGCACATGATGTGCGATGGGTGCTGGTACTTGGCCCTTATATTGGCCCCCTATCCCTCATCGAACCTCGAGAACTCACACCCCCTTAAAGAGGATTTGAAATTTTATAGGTTTGCTGCCAGTAGCCATTAAAATGTCTGAAATGGGGACGCTTGTTTCAAATGGTCACAAAATCTTATTCACTTCGAGTTTTTAGCTGAATTTTTTTTTGCATGCCAACAAAAATAAAAGGATCACATCTACCAAGTTTAGGGCCAAAACTCGTTCCAAAAAAATTTTAAAAAATCCCAAATCGTAAAAAGTTTTGAAAATCGTGAAAAATAGAAAACAAGTTTTCTTGCCATGAAACTTCACGTGAAGGCTTAAGGGACCATTGTATGAATTTACAAGCCATAAAAATGGCATTGGCACACAGAAATAAGAAGATGTGCCTAAACCCACCTACCACCCTATCGATCCACGGCTTGCGCATCCCGTCTCTTTGGCCGACGTAGTGCCCGCCCGTTCGTTTCGTCGGTTGGCTTAGGCTTACGGAGTTCATTCCCAGTCTAAGATCAGACCAGACTGATGGTTGCAGCAGCAAGATCAGCAACGCAAAGAGGGGGATCTGGCCGATCCCCAACTTGCGCATCCCGCCCCTTTGTCTGGCTGAGCGAGCGCACGCTCGTTTCGTGGGTTGACTTAGGCATATTAAGTTCATTCTCAGTCTAAACATACAGAGTTCATTCCCAGTCTAAGATCAGATCAGAATGAGGGTTGCGGCAGCACATGCTGGGCTTGGGCATGTGCTGGTGCCGTATTTTTCTTCATCGGGGCACCATCGCCGGAGCATCGTCGGAGAACATGACCGGCAGCATTGGGGTTCCGACGATCGGGGGGCCGGGGGGGTGTGCGCACATGATGTACGATGGGTGTGGGTACTTCACCTTTATATTTGCCCCCTATCCCTCATCAAACCTCGAGAACTCACACCCCCTTAAAGAGCATTTGAGATTTTATAGGTTTGCTGCCAGTAGCCATTAAAGTGTCTCAAATGGGGACATTTTTTTCAAATGGTCACAAAATCTTGTACACTTCGAGTTTTTAGCTGAATTTTTTTATGCATGCCAAAAAAAATACATGGATCATGTCTACCAAGTTTGGTGCCAAAACGCCTTCCAAAAAAATTTTAAAAAATCCCAAACCGTAAAAAGTTTTGAAAATCGTGAAAAATAGAAAATGAGTCGTCTTGCCATGAAACTTCACGTGAAGGCTTAAGGGACCATTGTATGAATTTACAAGCCATAAAAATTTCATTGGCACACAGAAATAAGGAGATGTGCCTAAACCCACCTACCACCCTATCAATCCACGGCTTGCGCATCCCGTCTCTCTGGCCGGCATAGTGCTCGCCCGCCCGCCCGTCCGCTCGTTTTGTCAGTTGGCTTAGGCATACAGAGTTCATTCCCAGTATAAATTAGACTGGACCGAGAGTTGTGGCGGCAGGATCGGCAGCACGCAGAGGGGGACCCGACCGATCCCCAGGATGCACGCTCATTTCATGGGTTGACTTAGGCATACGGAGTTCATTCCTAGTCTAAGCATACAGAGTTCATTCCCAGTCTAAGATTGGATTGGACCGAGGGTTGCGGCAGCACATGCTGGGGTCGGGCATGTGCTGGTGCCAGATTTTTCTTCACCGGAGTATCGTCGAAGAACCTGACCGGCGGCATTGGGGTTCCAACGATCGGGGGGCCGGGGGGTGTGCACACATGATGTGCGATGGGTGCTGTTACTTGGCCCTTATTTGGCCCCCCATCCCCCATCAAACCATGTGAAATCACACCCCCTTAAAGAGCATTTGAGATTTTACAGGTTTGCTACCAGTAGCCATTAAAGTGTCTGAAATGGGGATACTTTTTTCAAATGGTCACAAAATCTTGTACACTTCGAGTTTTTAGTTGAATTTTTTTGTGCATGCCAAAAATATTACAAGGATCACGTGTACCATGTTTGGGGTCAAAAATCCTTCCAAAAAATTTTAAAAAATCCCGAACCGTAAAAAGTTTCAAAAATCGTAAAAAATAGAAAACGAGTTGTCTTGCCATGAAACTTCACATGAAGGCTTAAGGGACCATTGTATGAATTTAAAAGAGATAAAAATGGCATTGGCACGCAGAAATATGAAGATGTGCCTAAACCCACCTACCACCCTATCGATCCACGGGTTGCGCATCCTATCTCTTTGGTCGGTGTAGTGCCCACCCGCCCGCTCGTTTCGTCTGTTGGCATAGGTATACAGAGTTCATTCCCAGTCTAAGATCAGACTGGACCAAGGGTTATAGCAACAGGATCAGCCAGAGAGGGGTGTGTGCATATGATGTATGATGGGTGTGGGTACTTGGCCCTTATATTGGCCCCTTATCCCTCATCAAACCTCGAGAACTCACACCCCCTTAAGAGCATTTAAGATTTTACAGGTTCGCTGCCAGTAGCCATTAAAGTGTCTGAAATGGGGACACTTTTTTCAAATGGTCATAAAATCTTGTACACTTGGAGTTTTTAGGTGAATTTTTTTATGAATGCCAACAAAAATACATGGATCATGTCTACCAAGTTTGGGGTAAAACTCCTTCCAAAAAAATTTTAAAAAATCTGGAACTCAAAAAGTTTTGAAAATCGTGAAAAATAGAAAACGAGTCGTTTGCCATGAAACTTCATGTGAAGGCTTAAGAGACCATTGTATGAATTTACAATTCATAAAAATGGCATTGGGATCCAGAAATAAGAAGATGTGCCTAAACCCACCTACCACCCTATCGATCCACGGCTTGCGCATCCCATCTCTTTAGCTGGCGTAGTGCCCGCCTGCCCGCCCGCCCGTCCGTTCGCCCACTCGTTTTGTCGGTTGGCTTAGGCATACGGAGTTCATTCCCAGTCTAAGATCAGACTGGACCGAGGGTTGGGTAGCAAGATCGATAGCATGCAGAGGGGGACCCGGCCGATCCTCGGGATGCACGCTCGTTTCGTGGGTTGACTTAGGCATACGGAGTTCATTCCTAGTCTAAGCATACGAAGTTCATTCCTAGTCTAAGCATCGCCGGAGAACCTGATCGGCGGCATTGGGGTTCTGACGATCAGGGGGTCGGGAGGGGTGCACACATGATGTACGATGGGTGCTGGTACTTGCCCTTATATTGGCCCTCTCTCCCTCATCAAACCTCAAGAACTCACACCCCCTTAAAGAGCATTTGAGATTTTACAGGTTTGCTGCCAATAGCCATTAAAGTGTCTGAAATAGGGACACTTTTTTCAAATGGTCACAAAATCTTGTACGCTTCGAGTTTTTAGCTAATTTTTTTTGTGCAAGCCAATAAAAATACAAGGATCACGTCTACCAAGTTTGGGGCCAAAACCCCTTTCAAAAAAATTTTAAAAAATCTCGAACCGTAAAAGGTTTTGAAAATCATGAAAAATAGAAAACGAGTCGTCTTGCTTGAAACTTCACGTAAAGGCTTAAGGGACCATTGTATGAATTTACAAGCCATAAAAATGGCATTGGCATGTAGAAATATGAAGATGTGCCTAAACCCACATACCACCCTATCAATCCACAGCTTGCACATCCCGTCTCTCTGGCCGGCGTAGTGCCCTCCCGCCCGCCCGATCGATCCCCGACTTGTGCATCCCGCCCCTCTGGCCGACTGAGCACCCACACGTTCGTTTCGTGGGTTGACTTAGGCATACGGAGTTCATTTCTAGTCTAAGCATATGAAGTTCATGCCAAGTCTAAGATCAGACCGAACTGAAGGTTGCGGTAGCAGGATCAGTAGCACACAGAGGGGGACTCGGTTGATCCTCGGATTACGCATCCCGCCCCTCTAGTCGGTTGAGCACCCGCATGCTCGTTTCATGGGTTGACTTAGGCATACAGAGTTCATTCCCAGTCTAAGCATACAGAGTTCATTCTAGTCTAAGATTGGACTGGACCGAAGGTTGTGGCAGCACATACCGGACTCAGGCATGTGCTGGTACCGCATTTTTCTTTGTCGGGGTACCATCATCGGAGCATCGTCGGAGAACCTAACCGACGGCATTGGGGTTCCGGTGATTGGGGGGCCGGGGGGGTGTACGCACATGATGTGCAATGGGTGCTGGTACTTGGCCCTTATATTGGCCCCTTATCCCTCATCAAATCTTGAGAACTCACACCCCCTTAAAGAGAATTTGAGATTTTACAGGTTTGCTGCCAGTAGCCATTAAAATGTCTGAAATGGGGACACTTTTTTCAAATGGTCACAAAATCATATACACTTCGAGTTTTTACCTGATTTTTTGTGTGCATGCCAACAAAAATACAAGGATCACGTCTACCAAGTTTGGGGCCAAAACTCCTTCCTAAAAAATTAAAAAAAAATCTTGACCCGTAAAAAGTTTCAAAAATCATGAAAAATAGAAAACGAGTCGTCTTGCCATGAAACTTCACGTGAAGGCTTAAGGGACCATTGCATGAATTTACAAGCCATAAAAATGGCATTGGCACGCAAAAATATGAAGATGTGTCTAAACCCACCTACCACTCTATCGATCCATGGTTACGCATCCTGTCTCTCTGGCCGACGTAGTGCCCGGCTAGCTCATCCCGCCCCTCTGGCTGGCTGCGCGCCCACACGCTCGTTTAGTGGGTTGACTTAGGCATACGGAGTTCATTCCCAGTCTAAGATTGGACTGGACTGAGGGTTGCAGCAGCAGGATAGATAGCACACAGAGTGGGACCCAACCGATCCCCGGTTTACGCATTCCGCCCCTCTGGCCGACTGAGTGCCCGTACGCTCGTATCGTGGGTTGACTTAGGCATATGGAGTTCATTCCCATTCTAACCATACGGAGCTCATTCCTAGTCTAAGATCGGATCGGACCAAGGGTTGCGATAGCACATACTAGGCTCGAGCATGTGCTGGTGCCGCATTTTTTTTCACCGGGGCACCACCGCTGGAGCATCGCCGGAGCATCACCGGAGAACCTGACTGACGGCATTGGGGTTCCGCCGATCGGGGGGTGTGCGCACATGATGTGCGATGGGTGCTGGTACTTGGCCCTCTTATTGGCCCCTTATCCTTCATTAAACCTCGAGAACTCACTACCCCCTTAAAGAGCATTTGAGATTTTACAGCTTTGCTGCCAGTAGCAATTAAAGTGTCTGAAAAACTCCTTCCAAAAAAATTTTAAAAAATCTCAGACCGTAAAAAGTTTTGAAAATCGTGAAAAATAAAAAACGAGTCGTCTTGCCATGAAACTTCACGTTGAGGCTTAAGGGACCATTGTATGAATTTACAAGCCATAAAAATGGCATTGGCACACAGAAATATGAAGATGTGCCTAAACCGACCTACCACCCTATCGATCCACGACTTGCGCATGTCATCTCTCTGGCCGACGTAGTGCCCGCCCGCTTGTTTCATCGGTTGGCTTTGGCATACGGAGGTCATTCCCAGTCTAAGATCAGACCGGACCGAGGGTTATGGTAGCAAGATCGGCAGCACGCAGAGGCAGACCAATCGATCTATGGCTTGCACTTCCCGCACCTCTAGTCGGCTTAGCGCCCGCACGCTTGTTTCATGGGTTGACTTAGGCATACGGAGTTCATTCCCAGTCTAAGCAGATGTAGTTCATTCCCAATCTAAGATCAGACCGGATCGAGGGCTGCGGTAGCACATGCTGGGCGTGGGCATGTGCTGGTGTCGCATTTTTCTTCATCGGGGCACCATCCCCAGAGCATCATCGAAGAACCTGACCGGCGGCATTGGGGTTCCATTGATCGGAGGGGCCGAGCGGGGGTGTGCGCATATGATGCGATGGGTACGAGTACTTGGCCCTTATATTGGCCCCCTATCCCTCATCAAACCTCGAGAACTCACACCCCCTTAAAGAGCATTTGAGATTTTATAGGTTTGCTGCCAGTAGCAATTAAAGTGTATGAAATGGGGACACTTTTTTCAAATCATCACAAAATCTTGTACACTTCGAGTTTTTAGTTGAATTTTTTATGCATGCCAACAAAAAAACAAGGATCACGTCTACAAAGTTTGGGACCATTGTATTAATTTACAAGCCATAAAAATGGTATTGGCATGCAGAAATATGAAGATGTGCCTAAACCCACCTACCACCCTATCGATCCACGGCTTGCACATCCCGTCTCCCTGGCCGGTGTAGTGCCCACCCACTCATTTCGTCGGTTGGCTTATGCATACGGAGTTCATTCCCAATCTAAGATCAGACCGGATGGAGGGTTGCGACAGTAGGATCGGTAGCACACAAAGGGGGATCCGATCGATCCCCGGCTTGTGCATCCCCCCTTTGGCCGACTGAGCGCCCGCGCGCTCGTTTCGTGGGTTGACTTAGGCATACGGAGTTCATTCCCAGTCTAAGCATACGGAGTTCATTCCCAGTCTAAGATCGGACCGGACCGAGGGTTTCGACAGCACATGTTGGGCTCGGGCACGTGTTGGTACCACATTTTTCTTCCCCGGGGCACCATCGTCGAAGCATCACCGAAGAACCTGACTGATGACATTGGGGTTTCGGTGATCGGGGGGTGTGTGCACATGATGTACGATGGGTGCTGGTACTTGGCCCTTATATTGGCCCCCTATCCCTCATCAAATCTCGAGAACTCACACCCCCTTAAAGAGCATTTGAGATTTTACAGGTTTACTGCTAGTAGCCATTAAAGTGTTTGAAATGGGGTACACTTTTTTCAAATTGTCACAAAATCTTGTACATTTCAAGTTTTTAGCTGAATTTTTTGTGCATGCCAAATAAATTGCAAGGATCACGTCTACCAGGTTTGGGCCAAAACTCCTTCTAAAAAAATTTAAAAAAATCTTGAACCGCAAAAATTTTCAAAAATCGTGAAAAATAGAAAACGAGTCGTCTTGCCATACAACTTCACGTGAAGGCTTAAGGGATGATTGCATGAATTTACAAGCCATAAAAATTGCATTGGCACATAGAAATATGAAGATGTGCCTAAACCCACCTACCACCCTATCGATCCACGGCTTGCGCATCCCGTCTCTCTGGCCGACGTAGTGCCTGCCGCCCGCTCGCCCACCCGATCGGTTCGTCGGTTGGCTTAGGCATTCGAGGTTCATTCTCAGTCTAAGATCAGACTAGACCAAGGGTTGCAGCAGCAGGAACAGCAGCACGCAGAAGGGGACCCGATCGATCCCCGCCTTGCGCATTTCGCCTCTCTGGCCGATTGAGCGCCCGCACGCTCGTTTCGTGGGTTGACTTAGGCATACGGAGTTCATTCTCGGTTTAAGCATACGGAGTTCATTCCCAGTCTAAGATCGGACTGGACTGAGGGTTGTGACAGCACATGCTGGGCCCGAGCATGTGCTGGTGATGTATTTGTCTTCGTCGGGGCACCATCGCCAGAGCATCGCCGGAGAACCTGACCGGCGGCATTGGGCTTCTGACGATCGGGGGGGCCGAGCGGGGTGTTCGCACATGTTGTGCAATGGGTGCTGGTAATTGCCCCCTATATTGGCCCCCTATCCCTCATCAAACCTCGAGAACTCACACCCCCTTAAAGAGCATTTGAGATTTTATAGGTTTGCTGCCAGTAGCCATTAAAGTGCTGAAATGGGGACACTTTTTTCAAGTGGTCACAAAATCTTGTACATTTCGAGTTTTAACTAAATTTTTTTGTGCATACCAACAAAAATACAAGGATCACGTGTACCAAGTTTGGTGCCAACACCCCTTTCGAAAAAATTTTAAAAAATCTCGAACCGCAAAAAGTTTCAAGAATCGTGAAAAATAAAAAACGAGTCGTCTTGCCATGAAACTTCACGTGAAGGCTTAAGGGACCATTGTATGAATTTACAAGCCATAAAAATGGCATTGGCATGCAGAAATATGAAGATATGCCTAAACCCACCTACCACCCTATCGATCCACGGCTTGCGCATCTCGTCTCTCTAGCCGACGTAGTGCCCGCCAGCCCACTCATTTTGTCGGTTGGCTTAGGCATACGGAGTTCATTCCCAGTCTAAGATCGGATCAGATCGAGGGTTACGGTAGCAGGATCGGTAGCACACATAGGGGACCCGGTCGATCCCCGGCTAGCGCGTCCCGCCCCTCTTGCCGGCTGAGCGCCCCCACGCTCGTTTCGTGGGTTGACTTAGGCATACGAAGTTCATTCCCAGTCTAAGATGGGACCAGACCGAGGGTTGCGGCAGCAAATACTGGGCTCGGGCATGTGCTGGTGCAGCATTTTTCTTCGTCGGGGCACCATCGCTGGAGCATCGCCGAAGAACCTGACCGGCAACATTGGGGTTCCGGTGATCAGGGGTGCCGGGGGGTGTGCGCACATGATGTGCGATGGGTGCTGGTACTTGGCCCTTATATTGGCCCCGTATCTCTCATCAAACCTTGAGAACTCACACCCCCTTAAGGAGCATTTGAGATTTTACAGGTTTGCTGCCAGTAGCCATTAAAGTGTCTGAAATGGGGACACTTTTTCAAATGGTCATAAAATCTTGTACACTTCGAGTTCTTAGCTGAATTTTTTTGTGCATGCCAAAAAAAATACAAGGATCACGACTACCAGGTTTGGGGCCAAAACTCCTTCCGAAAAAATTTTAAAAAATCTCGAACCTTAAAAAGTTTCAAAAATCATGAAAAATAGAAAACGAGTCGTCTTGCCATGAAACTTCACGTGAAGGCTTAAGGGACCATTGTATGAATTTACAAGCAATAAAAATGGCATTGGCATGTAGAAATATAAAGACGTGCCTAAACCCACCTACCACCCTATCGATCCACGGCTTGCGCATCCCGTATCTCTGGCCGAGGTAGTGCCCGCCTGCCCGCTCGCTCGTGTCGTTGGTTGGCTTAGGCATACGTAGTTCATTCCTAGTCTAAGATTGGACAAGATCGAGAGTTGCAGTAGCAGGATTGATAGCACGCAAAGGGGGACCCAGTCGATCCCTGGCTTGCGCATCCCACCCCTTTGGCTGGCTGAGCGCCCGCACGCTCATTCCGTGCATTGACTTAGGCATACGAAGTTCATTCCCAGTCTATGCATAAGGAGTTCATTCCCAGTGTAAGATCGGACCAGACTGAGGGTTGCGGCAGCACATGCTGGGCTCAGGCATGTGCTGGTGCCGTATTTTTCTTCGTCAGGGCACCATCGTCGGAGCATCGTCAGAGAACCTGACTGGCAGCATTGGGGTTCAGGCAATCGGAGGTGCCAGGGGGGTGTGCGCACATGATGTGCGATGGGTGCTGGTACTTGGCCCTTATATTGGCCCCCTATCCCTCATCAAACCTCGAGAACTCACACCCCCTTAAAGAGCATTTGAGATTTTATAGGTTTGCTGCCAATAGCCATTAAAGTGTCTGAAATGGGGACACTTTTTTCAAATGGTCACAAAATCTTGTACACTTCGAGTTTTTAGCTGAATTTTTTTGTGCATGCCAACAAAAATACGAGGATCATGTCTTCCAAGTTTGGGGCCAAAAATCCTTCTGAAAAAATTTTAAAAAATCCTGAATCATAAAAAGTTTTGAAAATCATGAAAAATAAAAAATGAGTCGTCTTGCCATGAAACTTCATGTGAAAGCTTAAGGGACCATTGTATGAATTTACAAGCCATAAAAATGGCATTGGCACACAGAAATATGAAGATGTGCCTAAACCCACCTACCACCCTATTGATCCACGTGTCATGGACTAAGCTTTCTCTCAACAAGCAATAGACCGCGTGGCACTTGAATGGGTGCTTCCAACCAAGTCAGCCTTTAATAGATCGATATCTGAACAAATAACTATAAGCTATGGTTTGTCACAAGCATTCACAATAAGGCACAACAAATCGAGATCAATCTCAAGGAGACACATAAGAAGGCATATTCGCATCAAGAAAAAGAAAAACACATCGAGGCAACAATCGAGATATTTAATCGGGATGAGTTTTATTATAAATGAGACTCATACATTGGGACCTCCCACCGTCACTAGGGCCAGGGGGCAGCCCTTGATGGGTGGCCTAAGCTCGCATAACAACCGGTGAGATAGCCCAACAATACGCTGTTGGCTCACCCCCTAAAGAGCCTTAGAGATTTTAAAGCTATGCTACCAGTAACCATTACAATGTTTGAAATGGGGACACTTTTCCTAGCACAAGGGATCTACCCGGCCATGGCCCTATACATGGGTGGCTCATGGCAACCTAAGTCTCGGTCATGGCCCTATACAATGTTGGCTCATGACATCCTCCCCCCACCAATTCTATCAACATCCTCATCGACTTGCTAGCTTGAAATTCTTCAATCTTCCTTTGAAATCTCTGGAGGTTGTGTTCTCTCTCCCAGTTGGTTTTTTCTGGTCCTAATCCCTTCCACTTCACTAAGTACTCTCGAACTAGTATTTGAGATATCTTGGTTTCCCTGTCAGCTAAGATCTCTTCGACTCGACGCTCTGAGGGTGGCTTCATGGTGATGGCGACTCTGGTTGGCTCCCTTCAGCTAGCATCTGTAGGATCTGCATGGAAAGGTTTCAGGTTGCTCACATGAAATACTAGGTGCACCTTCATCCACTTTGGTGGGTCAATTTTGTAAGAAGCATTCCCCACCTTGGAAAGAACCCTTACTGGACCTTCATATTTGCGCACCAGTCTACGATCTCTCTTTCTTAGGAACCTGGTTTGTTCAGGAACTAGTCGGACAAGAACCAAATCACCAGCTTGAAATTGTTGAGCTCTACGACCCTTGTTTGCCCATTTCTTCATCCGCTTTGATGCTTTCTCCAGGTAGGCTTACGTAATCTCTATGTTTTGTTTCCACTCTTTGCTGAGATTGAAGGCTCTCAGATTTTTTCCTCCATATTATTCCAAGGAAGTGTGGGGTAGCCTTGGTAATTGTCCGATGACCACCTCAAATGGGCTCTTGTTGGTGGAAGAGCTTTTGTTGGAATTAAAGTAGAGTTGAGCCACATCTAATAATGAAGGCCAGTCTTTCTTATTAGCTTAAACAAAATGCCTTAAGTATTCCTCTAATAATCTGTTGAACCGTTCTGTTTGACCATCGATTTGGGGGTGATAGCTTGAGGAGATGTTGAGTAGGGACCCCAATATCTTGAAAAGTTCTCTCTAGAAAGACCCCGTGAATCTCAGATCTCGATCGCTGACAATGTTTTGAGGGAGGCCCCAGTATTTGACCACATGTTTGAATAATAGTCGAGCTGTGTCTTCCGCTGTGTAATACTTGGGAGCGAGAATGAATGTGGCATACTTAGAGAATCGATCAATTACCACTAAAATCACTCCAAGGTCACCAACCTTGGGTAAGCTTGAAATGAAATCGAGAGAGATGCTTTCCTAAGGTCTGATGGGTACTGGTAGTGGTTCAAGCATGCCTGCAGGTTTTCTCCTTTCAACCTTGTCTTGTTGGCAAATGAGGCAAGTCTTCGTATAGTCCATCACATCTTGTCGCATGTGAGGCCAATAGTATCCCTGTTTCAATAACGCCAAAGTACGTTGCCAACTCGGGTGTCCCGCCCATGGTGTGTCATGACATTCCCTCATTAGCATCTGTCTCAGACCTTCTGTTCTTGGCACAAATACTCGAGGTCCCTTGGTCCATAGGACCCCGTTTTCTTGCTAGAAGTACTTGGACTTCCCTTTTTCCACTAGCTTCAGGATGGCACAAGCTTGCGGGTCCTTCCCTAAGTGATCTCCAATCAACTTGTGAATGTCTGTAGTGGCTCTACTAGCTGCCATTGGGGCAATTCTTCTAAAGGTCGCTAGATTTGCTCGTCTGCTTAATGCATCGGCCACTTGATTGGTCTTTCCAGTGGTGTGCTCAAAATAAAAGTTGAATTCCGCTAAAAATTCCTACCACCTAGCTTGTTTTGTCGTAAGCCTTGGTTGGGTGAGAATATGGCTAACGGTCGTATTGTCTGTCTTCACGATAAAGTTTGAACCCAACAAGTAACATCACCAAGCCCTCAAGCAGTGAACCACCGCAAGGAGTTCTTTTTCTTGAGTCGTATATTTCCTTTCAGCTTCACTTAGCTTCCTACTTTCAAATGCTACCGGGTGATGTTGTTGCAAAAACACTCATCCAATACCAAAATTGGATGCATTCGTCTGAACTTTGAAAGGCTTTTCAATATCAGGGAGAGCTAAGATGGGATCTTTCATAACAGCATCCTTCAATCCCTCGAAGGGCTCTTGGCACTCGCTCGTCCAACACCATTTACGCTCTTTCTTCAATAGCTCTGTGAGGGATGTGGTCTTGCGAGAGTACCCTTCCACAAACCTTCTATAGTAGTTGGCTAGTCCCAAAAATGAGCGGAGCTCACTAACATTCTTCGGTGTTGTCCACTCCTTGATGCCCCTAACCTTTCCCATGTCCATTCGAATGTGGCCACGTTTGACAATGTGATCGAGAAAATGGATTCAGGTCTGAGCAAATGCACATTTCTCCCTTTTTACGTATAACTGGTGGTCATGTAATCTTTGAAGTACCTGGCGCAGGTGCTCTTGATGCTCTTCCAAAGTGGAGCTATATATCACTATATCGTCTAAATAGATGACTACAAATTTGTCTAAGTAGTCATGGAACACCTAATTCATCAATGTACAAAATGTGGCAGGAGCATTGGTCAGTCCAAAAGGCATAAGAAGAAATTCAAATGCACCATACCGTGTCACACAAGTGGTCTTTGGCTCATCTCTCTTAGCGATTCGGACCTGATGGTAGCCAGATCTCAGGTCCAATTTGGAGAAGTACTTGGCCCGACTCAATTGATCAAACAAGTCTGCTATAAGGGGAATGGGATATTTGTTTCTCACGGTGACTTTGTTCAAGGCCATGTAGTCAACACATAATCGTAAACTTTTATCGTGCTTCTTCTGAAATAGCACTGGCACTCCGAAATGAGCCTTTGATGGTCTGATGAACCCGACTTGTAGCAGCTCATCTAACTGCTTTCTTAGTTCGGCCAACTCTAGTGGGGCCATGTGGTAGGGTGCTCTAGCAGGGGGTTTCACTCTTGGGAGGAGCTCGATTTCATGGTCCACTGCTCGTCGAGGGGGTAGAACTTTAGGCAACATCTCTAGCATCACCTCTTCGAATTCTTCTAACATTTTTTCCACGCCATCAGGTATGGGTTCTACTTCTGACCCTTTTTTGTAAATCGGCACCGCCACAAAAGAGGGTTCCCCTCTTTTTACCCCTTTTTTAAACTGTAAAGCTGAAATCATTTTCTTCCCACTCTTTGGTAGGATGTTGGCTGGCACCACACATGGGTGTTCTCCTAAGAACAACAAGCAGCTAATGGTGGGGATAGGGATAACCTGAGCCAACATCATGAAGTCCAATCCAAGGATAACATCAAAGTCATCCATGGGGGAAACTGTAAAGTCTACCTTTCCCTCCCATGGCCCTAATTGGGTTGTCACACTTTTGGAGCTTCCATTGATCGCAAAGGCTGGCGAATTGACCGCCTTCATTCATCCACAGTCTTTACTAATCTGAAGACCACACCTTTTTGCTTCTTCTGGTGTGATGAAAGTGTCGGCTGCACCCGTATCCACCATGGCCTTGGTGGCTTTCTCATTGATCGTCAAGTTCACGTACATCAAGCCTCTACTCTGCTCTTTTTTTATAGTGTTCAATTGGGTGCGGAGGGCATTGAGGAACCTTATTGAACCCATCCTGGCTGGCTCCTCTTCAGCTTCTTCAACGCTCTCTGGCACTTTTATGGACTCTTGAGATGCGGTCCTTAAGGCATTAAGGGCTCCCCTGTGCGGGCATTCAGCCACTCGATGCGACCCCTTGCAAAGAAAGCAAGCTAGTGGTTGTCTAGGCTTGAAAATCCCTGTGTTGCTTGTCTTAGGTTGGGTGCTATCTCGACCAAAGGACCTCCTGTCTGATCCCCCACTGAAGGGTCGGTCCAACCTAGTCATCTTTCCCCCACTCCCAAAGTTAAAGCTACTGCCAGCTGATGGAGGATTTTTCCATTTTAAGGAGCCATCATTGTAATCGTGAAGATGTTCAGCTGTAGCCATGGTCGTGGTCACATCTTGAACTTTCTGCCTTTGTAGTTCTGTCCTTGCCCAAGGCTTGAGGCCCTCAAGAAAATAGAACATCTTGTCCTTTTCGGACATGTCCCGAATATCTAACATCAGGGTGGAAAAGCTCCTCACAAATTCTCACACCATTCCGGTTTGCACCAACTCTCGAAGTCTCCTTCGAGCTATATACTCCACATTCTCAGGGAAAAACTGGTTTTTCAATTCTCGCTTCAGATCCGTCCAAGTCTTAATCGGGCACTCATCATCGACAAACTTGTAGTGCCACCACAGCTTGGCATCCCCTGCGAGGTACATCGACGTCATTGTCACCTTGTCTTCTTTTGAATTTGTGTGTACAGCTCAAAAGTATTGCTCCATGTCAAATAAGAAATTTTCAAGTTCCTTAGCATCCCTTGCCCCCTCATAGCATCGAGGCTCCAGCACCTTGGGCCTTTGTCCCCTTTCCATCGAGCTTGAACCCGATCTGGCCACAACCATTTTTAGGATGCTCACCTGTGCTCTGAGCTCCTCAAACTCCTTTTGGAGAATGTTTAAGGCATCTTTAGCCTCTTCGCTCACATTGTGGAGAGTATTGCACAACTCCCGCTGGGTTGTCTCGATCTCCCTCACTCGGTCTTTCGTCATTATATGAGTTTTCATTGTGGCCACCACGGCCTCAAGTTCCTCAATTCTATGTCAATGATCCGATCCACTATTTGTGGCCATCTCATCCATTTTTCTAGCACTTCTCAACCGTGCTCTGATACCACGTGTCACGGACTAAGCTTTCTCTCAACAAGCAATAGACCATGCGGCACTTGAATGGGTGCTCCCAACCAAGTCAGCCTTCAATAGATCGATATCTGAACAAATAACCATAAGCTATGGTTAGTCACAAGCATTCACAATAAG
This sequence comes from Durio zibethinus, assembly GCF_047325235.1. Lineage (NCBI taxonomy): Eukaryota > Viridiplantae > Streptophyta > Magnoliopsida > Malvales > Malvaceae > Durio > Durio zibethinus. The sequence goes on along the minus strand of NC_143162.1, from coordinate 22,780,803 downwards.
GCACAATATATTGAGATCAATCTCAAGGACACACACAAGAAGGCATATTCGCATCAAGAAAAAGAAAAATGCATCGAGGCAACAATCGAAACATTTAATCGGGATGAGTTTTATTATAAACAGGACTCATACATCGAGACCTCCCACCGTCACCAGGGCCAGGGGGCAGCCCTTGGTGGGAGGCCTAAGCTCGCATAGCAACCAGTGAGACAGCTCAACACTACACTGCCAGCTCACCCCCCTAAAGAGCTTTAGAGATTTTAGAGCTATGCTACCAGTAACCATTACAATGTTTGAAATAGGGACACTTTTCCTAGCACAAGGGATCTACCCGGCCATGGCCCTATACATGGGTGGCTCATGGCAACCTAAGTCCTGATCATGGCCCTATACAAGGTTGGCTCATGACACACGGCTTGCGCAACCTGTCTCTCTGGCCAGCGTAGTGCCCACCTGCTCGTTTCATCGGTTGGCTTAGGCATACGGAGTTTATTTCCAGTCTAAGATTGGATCGGACCAAGGGTTGTGGTAGCAGGATCGGCAGCACGCAGAGGGGGACCCGACCGATCCCTCACTTGCGCATCCCGCCCCTCTGGCCGATTGGGCACCTGCACGCTCGTTCCGTGGGTTGATTTAGGCATACGGAGTTCATTCCCAGTCTAAGCATACGGAGTTCATTCCCAGTCTAAGATAGGATCAGATCGAGGGTTGCGGCAGCACATGCTGGGCTCACGCATGTGCTGGTGCCACATTTTTCTTCGTCGGGGCACCATCACCGGACAACCTGACTGCCGGTATTAGGGTTCCGGCGATCGGGGGGGTCGGGGAGTGTGTGCACATGATGTGCGATGGGTGCTGATACTTGGCCCTTATATTGGCCCCCTATCCCTCATCAAACCTCGAGAACTCACACCCCCTTAAAGAGCATTTGAGATTTTACAAGTTTGCTGCCAGTAGCCATTAAAGTGTCTGAAATGGGGACACTTTTTTCAAATGGTCACAAAATCTTGTACACATTGAGTTTTTAGCTGAATTGTTTTGTGCATGCCAACAAAAATACAAGGACCACATCTACCAAGTTTGGGGCCAAAACTCCTTCCAAAAAAATTTTAAAAAATCTCGCACCGTAAAAAGTTTCAAAAATTATGAAAAATAGAAAACAGGCCGTCTTGCCATGAAACTTCACGTGAAGGCTTAACGGACCATTGTATGAATTTACAAGCCATAAAAATGGCATTGACATGCAGAAATATGAAGATGTGCCTAAACCTACCTACCACCCTATAGATCCACGGCTTGCGCATCCCGTCTCTTTGGTCGGCGTAGCGCCCGCCCGCCCGCTCGTTTCGTCGGTTGGGTTAGGCATACGAAGTTCATTCCTAGTCTAAGATTGGACCAGACCAAGGATTATGCCAGCAGGATCGGCAGCACGCAGAGGGGGACCCGGCCGATCCCCAGCTTGCCCAACCCGCCCCTCTGGCCGGCTGAGAGCCCGCACGCTCATTTCGTGGGTTAACTTAGGCATACGGAGTTCATTCCCAGTCTAAGCATACGGAGTTCATTCCCAGTCTAAGATCAGACCGGATCGAGGGTTGCGGCAGCACATGCTGGGCTCGGGCATGTGTTGGTGCCGCATTTTTCTTCGTCGGGGCACCATCGTCAGAGCGTCACCGGAGAACCTGACCAACGACATTGGGGTTCCGGCGATCGGGGGGGCCGGGGGGGTGTGCGCACATAATGTGTGATGGGTGCTGGTACCTGGCCCTTATATTGGCCCCCTATCCCTCATCAAACCTCGAGAACTCATACCCCTTTAAAGAGCATTTGAGATTTTACAGGTTTGCTGCCAGTAGCCATTAAAGTGTCTGAAATGGGGACATTTTTTTCAAATGGTCACAAAATCTTATACACTTCGAGTTTTTAGCTGAATTTTTTTGTGCATGCCAACAAAAATACAAGGATCACATCTATTAGTTTGGGGCTAAAACTCCTTCTGAAAAAATTTTAAAAAATCCCAAACTGCAAAAAAGTTTTGAAAATCGTGAAAAATAGACAACGAGTCATCTTGCCATGAAACTTCACGTGAAGGTTTAAGAGACCATTGTATGAATTTACAAGCCATAAAAATGGAATTGGCATGCAGAAATATGAAGATGTGCCTAAACCCCCTACCACCCTATCGATCCACGGCTTACGCATCCCATCTCTCTGGCTGGCGTAATGCCCACCCACCCCCTTGTTTCGTCGGTTGGCTTATGCATACAGAATTCATTCCCAGTCTAAGATTAGACTGGACTAAGGGTTGTGGCAGCAAGATCGGCAGCACGTAGAGAGGGACTCGGCCGATCCCCAGCTTGCGCATCCCACCCCTCTGGTCGGTTGAGCGCCCGCACGCTCGTTTCGTTGGTAGACTTAGGCATACGGAGTTCATTCCCAGTCTAAGCATACGGAGTTCATTCCCAGTCTAAGATCGAACCGAACCTAGGGTTACGACAGCACATGCTGGGCTTGGGCATGTGCTGGTGCCGCATTTTTCTTCGTCGGGGCACCATCGTCAGAGCATCGTCAGAGAACCTGACCGACGACATTGGGGTTCCGACGATCGGGGGTGCCGGGGGGTGTACGCACATGATGTGCGATGGGTGCTGGTACTTGGCCCTTATATTGGCCTCCTATCCCTCATCAAAGTTCGAGAACTCACACCCCCTTAAAGAGCATTTGAGATTTTACAGGTTTGCTGCCAGTAGCCACTAAAGTGTCTGAAATGGGGACACATTTTTCAAATGGTCACAAAATCTTGTACACTTCGAGTTTTTAGCTGAATTTTTTTGTGCATGCCAACAAAAATACAAGGATCACGTCTACCAAGTTTGGGGCAAAACTCCCTCCAAAAAGAGTTTAAAAAATCCTGAACTGCAAAAAGTTTCCAAAATCATGAAAAATAGAAAATGAGTCGTCTTGCCATGAAACTTCAAGTGAAGGCTTAAGGGACCATTGTATGAATTTACAAGCCATAAAAATGGCATTGGCACACAGAAATATGAAGATGTGCCCAAACCCACCTACCAACCTATCGATCCACGGCTTGCGCATCCCGTCTCCCTGGCCGGCGTAGTGCCCGGCCGCCCGCCCGCCCACTCGTTTCGTCAGTGGGCTTAGGAATACGAAGTTCATTCCCAGTCTAAGATCCGACCAGACTGAGGGTTGCGGCACCATCACCGGAGCATCGTCGGGTCACCATCGTCGAAACATCACGTGAAGGCTTAAGGGACCCTTGTATGAATTTACAAGCCATAAAAATGGCATTGGCACACAAAAATATGAAGATGTGCCCAAACCCACCTACCAACCTATCGATCCACGGCTTGCACATCCTGTCCAAGATCATACCGGAGCGAGGGTTGCGGTAGCACATGCTAGGCTCGGGCATGTGTTGGTGCCGCATTTTTCTTCATTGGGGCACCATCACCGGAGCATCGCTGGAGAACCTGACCGACGGCATTGGGGTTCTAGCGATCGAGGGGGCCGAGGGGTGAGCGCACATGATGTGCGATGGGTGTTGGTACTTGGCCCTTATATTGGCCCCCTATCCCTCATCAAACCTCGAGAACTCACACCCCCTTAAAGAGCATTTGAGATTTTATAGGTTTGCTGCCAGTAGCCATTAAAGTGTCTGAAATGGGGACACTTTTTTCAAATGGTCACAAAATCTTGTACACTTCAAGTTTTTACCTGAATTTTTTTTGAATGCCAACAAAAATACAAGGATCACATCTACCAAGTTTGGGGCCAAAACTCCTTCCGAAAAAATTTTAAAAAATCCCGAGCCGTAAAAAGTTTTAAAAGCATGAAAAATAGAAAACGAGTCGTCTTGCCATGAAACTTCACATGAAGGCTTAAGGGACCATTGTATGAATTTACAAGCCATAAAAATGGCATTGGCACGTAGAAATATGAAGACGTGCCTAAAGCCACCTACCACCCTATCGATCCACGGCTTGCGCATCACGTCTCTCTGGCCGGCGTAGTGCCTGCCCGCCCACCCGCTCGTTTCATCGGTTGGCTTAGGTATACGGAGTTCATTCCCAGTCTAATATCAGACCAGACTGAGGATTGCGACAGTAGGATCGGCAGCACGCAGAGAGGGACCGATCGATCCCCGAGTTACGCATCCCTCCCCTCTGGTCGGCTGAGCACCCGCACGCTCGTTTTGCGGGTTGACTTAGGCATACGGAGTTCATTCCCAGTCTAAGATCGAACCGGATCGAGGGTTACAGCCACACATGCTGGGCTCGGACAGGTGCTGGTGTCGTATTTTTCTTCGCTGAGGCTCCATCGTCGGAGCATCGTCGGAGAACCTGACCGGCGGCATTGAGGTTCCAGCGATCAGGGGGGCCGGGGGGGGTGTGCGCACATGATGTGCGATGGCTGCTGGTACTTGGCCCTTATATTGGCCCCCTATCCCTCATCAAACCTTGAGAACTCACACCCCCTTAAAGAGCATTGAAGATTTTACAGGTTTGCTGCCAGTAGCCATAAAGTGTCTGGAATGGGGACACTTTTTTCAAATGGTCACAAAATCTTGTACACTTCGAGTTTTTAGCTGAATTTTTTTTTTTGCATGCCAACAAAAATACAAGGATCACGTCTACTAAGTTTGGGGCCAAAACTACTTCCGAAAAATTTTTAAAAATCCCAAACCGTAAAAAGTTTCAAAAATTGTGAAAAATAGAAAATGAGTCGTCTTGCCATGAAACTTCACGTGAAGGCTTAAGGGACCATTGTATGAATTTACAAGCCATAAAAATGGCATTGGCACACTGAAATATGAAGATGTGCCTAAATCCACCTACCACCCTATCGATCCAAGGCTTGCGCATCCCGTCTCTCTGGCCGGCGTAATGCCCGCCCGCTCGTTTCGTCAGTTAGCTTAGGTATACGGAGTTAATTCCCAGTATAAGATTGGACCAAACAGAGGGTTGTAGTAGCAGGATCGGCAGCACGGAGAGGGGGACCAGGTTGATCCCCGGCTTGCGCGTCCCGCCCCTCTGGCCGGCTGAGCGCCCGCATGCTCATTTCGTGGGTTGAGTTAGGCATACGGAGTTCATTCCCAGTCTAAGCATACGGAGTTCGTTACCAGTCTAAGATCGCACTGGACCGAGGGTTGCGGCAGCACATGCTGGGCTCAGGCATGTGTTGGTGCCACATTTTTCTTCGTCGGGGTGCCATCGTCGGAGCATCGCTAGAGAACCTGACCGACGGCATTGGGGGTCCGACGGTCGGGGGAGCCAGGGGGTGTGCGCACATGATGTGCGATGGGTGCTGGTACTTGGCCCTTATATTGGCCTTTATCCCTAATCAAACCTCGAGAACTCACACCCCCTTAAAGAGCATTTGAGATTTTACAGGTTTGCTGCCAGTAGCCATTAAAGTGTCTCAAATGGGGACACTTTTTTCAAATGGTCACAAAATCTTGTACACTTCGAGTTTTTAGCTGAATTTTTTTATGCATGGCAACAAAAATACAAGGATCACGTCTACCAAGTTTGGGTTCAAAACTCCTTCCGAAAAAATTTTAAAAAATCTTGAACCGCAAAAAGTTTCGAAAATCCTAAAAAATAGAAAATAGTCGTCTTGCCTTGAAACTTAACGTGAAGGCTTAAGGGACCATGGTATGAATTTACAAGCCATAAAAATGGCATTGGCATGCAGAAATATGAAGATGTGCCTAAACCCACCAACAACCCTATCTATCCACGACGTGCGCATCCCCTCTCTCTGGCCAACGAAGTGTTTGCCCGCTTGCCCGCCCGCTCGTTCCATCGATTGGCTTAGGCATACAGAGTTCATTCCCAGTCTAAGATTGGACCGGACCAAGGGTTGTGGCAGCAGGTCGGCAGCACGTAGAGGGGGACCCGGCCGATCCCCCGCTTGCGCATCCTACCCCTCTGGCCGGCTGAGCGCCCGCACGCTCGTTTCGTGGGTTGACTTAGGCATACAGATTTCATCCCCAGTCTAAGCATACGGAGTTCATTCCCAGTCTAAGATCGGACTGGACTAAGGGCTGCCGTAGCACATACTGGGCTCGAGCATCTGCTGGTGCTTCATTTTTCTTTGTCAGGGCACCAACGTCGGAGCATCACCGGAGAACCTGACCGACGGCATTGGGGTTCTGGCAATCGGGGGGGCCGAGGGGGGTGTGCGCACATGATGTGCGATGGGTGCTGGTACTTGGCCCTTATATTGGCCCATATCCCTCATCAAACCTTGAGAACTCACACCCCCTTAAAGAGCATTTGAGATTTTACAGGTTTGCTGCCAGTAGCCATTAAAGTGTTTGGAATGGGGACACTTTTTTCAAATGGTCACAAAATCTTGTACACTTCGAGTTTTTAGCTGAAATTTTTTGTGCATGCCAACAAAAATAAATGGATCACTTCTACCAAGTTTGGGACCCAAACTCCTTTCAAAAAACTTTTAAAAAATCCCGAACCGTAAAAAGTTTCAAAAATCATGAAAAATAGAAAACGAGTCGTCTTGCCATTAAACTTCATGTGAAGGCTTAAGGGACCATTGTATGAATTTACAAGCCATAAAAATGGCATTGGCATGCAGAAATATGAAGATGTGCCTAAACCCACCTACCACCCTATCGATTCACGGCTTGCACATCCCGTCTCTCTGGCCGACGTAGTGCCTGCCCGCCCGCTCGTTTCGTCGGTTGGCTTAGGCATACGAGTTCATTCCCAGTCTAAGATCAGATCAGATCGAGGGTTGTGGCAACAGGATCGGTAGCATACAGAGGGGGACCTAGCTGATCCCCGGCTTGCGCATCCTGCCCCTCTGGACGGCTGAGCGCCCGCACGCTCGTTTCGTGGGTTGACTTAGGCATACGGGGTTCATTCCCAGTCTAAGCATACGAAGTTTATTCCCAGTCTAAGATCGGACCAGACTGAGGGTTATGACAGCACATGCTGGGTTTGGGCATGTGCTGGTGCCGCAATTTTCTTCGCCGAGGCACCATGGCCGGAGCATCACCGGACAACCTGACCGACGGCATTGGGGTTCCGACGATCGGAGGGGTCGGGGAGGTGTGCGCACATGATGTGCTATGGGTGCTGGTACTTGGCCCTTATATTGGCCCCTTGTCCCTCATCAAACCTCAAGAACTCACGCCCTCTTAAAGAGCATTTGAGATTTTACAGGTTTGCTGCCAGTAGCCATTAAAGTGTCTTAAATGCGGACAGTTTTTTCAAATGGTCACAAAATCTTGTACACTTCAAGTTTTTAGCTGAATTTTTTTGTGCATGCCAATAAAAGTAGAACGATCATGTCTACCAAGTTTGGGGCCAAAAATACTTCGGAAAAAATTTTAAAAAATCCAAACCTTAAAAAGTTTCAAAAATCATGAAAAATAGAAAACGAGTCGTCTTGCCATGAAACTTCATGTGAAGGCTTAAGGAACCATTGTATGAATTTACAAGCCATAAAATTGGTATTGGCACACAGAAATATGAGGATGTGCCTAAACTCACCTACCACCCTATCGATTCATAGCTTGCGCATCCCGTCTCTCTGGCCGACATAGTGCCCGCCCGCCCGCCCTCCCGCTAGTTTCGTCGGTTGGCTTAGGCATATGGAGTTCATTCCCAGTCTAAGATCGGACCCGATCGAGGGTTACGGCAGCATGCAGAGGGGGACATGGTCGATCCCTGGCTTGCGCATCCCGCACCTCTTGCCGGTTGAGCGCCGGCACGCTCGTTTCGTGGGTTGACTTAGGCATACGAAGTTCATTCCCAGTCTCAGCATACGGAGTTCATTGCCAGTCTAAGATCAGATCAGACCGAGGGTTGCAACAGCACATGCTGGGCTCGGGCATGTACTGGTGCTATATTTTTCTTCATCGGGGCACCATCGTCGAAGCATCACCGGAGAACCTGATCGACGGCATCGAGGTTCCAGTGATCGGGGGGGCCGGGGGGGTGTGCGCACATGATGTGCGATGGGTGCTGGTACTTGGCCCTTATATTGGCCCCTTATCCCTCATCGAACCTTGAGAACTCACACCCCCTTAAAGAGCATTTGAGATTTTACAGGTTTACTGCCAGTAGCCATTAAAGTGTCTGAAATGGGGACACTTTTTTGAAATGGTCACAAAATCTTGTACACTTCAAGTTTTTACCTGAATTTTTTTGTGCAAGCCAATAAAAATACAAGGATCACATCTAAAAAGTTTGGGGCCAAAACTCCTTCTGAAAAACCTTTAAAAAATCTCGAACCATAAAAAGTTTCAAAATTTGTGAAAAATAGAAAACGAGTCGTCTTGCCATGAAACTTCAAGTGTAGGCTTAAGGGACCATTGTATGAATTTACAAGCCATAAAAATGGCATTGGCACATAGAAATATGAAGATGTGCCTAAACCCACCTACCACACTATCGATCCACAGCTTGCGCATCCCGTCTCTCTGGCCGACGTAGTTCCCGTCCGCCCGCCCATCCGCTTGTTTCGTCAGTTGGCTTAGGTATACGAAGTTCATTCCCAGTCTAAGATCAAACGGGACTAAGGGTTGCGGCAGCAGGATCAGCAGCACGTAAAGGGGGACCCGACTGATCACCGGCTTGCACATCCCACCCCTCTGGCCAGCTGGGCGTCCACACGTTACTTTCATGGGTTGACTTAGGCATACGGAGTTCATTCCCAGTCTAAGATCAGACCGGAGACTGAGGGTTGCAGCAGCACATGTTGGGCTTGGGCATGTGCTGGTGCCGCATTTTTCTTTGTTAGGGCACCATCACCGGAGAACCTGACCGACGGCATTGGGGTTCCGACGATCGGGGGGGCCGGGGGCGGTGTGCGCACATATGTGCGATGGGTGCTGGTACTTGGCCCTTATATGGCCCCCTATCCCTCTTCAAATCTTGAGAACTCACACCCCCTTAAAGAGCATTTGAGATTTTACAGGTTTGCTGCCAGTAGCCATTAAAGTGTCTGAAATGGGGACACTTTTTTGAAATGGTCACAAATTCTTGTACACTTCAAGTTTTTACCTTAATTTTTTTGTGCATGCCAACAAAAATACAAGGATCACGTCTAAAAATTTTGGGGCCAAAACTCCTTCCGAAAAACTTTTAAAAAATCTCGAACCTCAAAAAGTTTCAAAAATCCTGAAAAATAGAAAACGAGTTGTCTTGACATGAAACTTCACGTGTAGGCTTAAGGGACCATTGTATGAATTTACAAGCCATAAAAATGGCATTGGCACGTAGAAATATGAAGATGTGCCTAAACCCACCTACCACCCTATCGATCCATGGCTTACGCATCCCGTCTCTCTGGCCGATGTAGTTCCCGCCCGCCCGCCCATCCGCTCATTTCGTCAATTGGCTTAGGCATATGGAGTTCATTCCCAGTATAAGATCGGACTGGACCAAGGGTTGCGGTAGCAGGATCGATAGCACGTAAAGGGGGACCCGACTGATCACTGGCTTGCACATCCCGCCCCTCTGGCCAGCTGGGCGTCCACACGCTACTTTCATGGGTTGACTTAGGCATACGGAGTTCATTCCCAGTCTAAGATCAGACCGGACTAAGGGTTACGGTAGCACATGTTGGGCTCGGGCATGTGCTGGTGCCGCATTTTTCTTTGTTAGGGCACCATCACCGGAGAACTTGACCGGCGGCATTGGGGTTCCGACGATCGGGGGGGCCGGGGGCGGTGTGCGCACATATGTGCGATGGGTGCTGGTACTTGGCCCTTATATTGGCCCCCTATCCCTCTTCAAATCTTGAGAACTCACACCCCCTTAAAGAGCATTTGAGATTTTACAGGTTTGCTGCCAGTAGCCATTAAAGTGTCTGAAATGGGGACACTTTTTTGAAATGGTCACAAATTCTTGTACACTTCGAGTTTTTACCTGAATTTTTTTGTGCATGCCAACAAAAATACAAGGATCACGTCTAAAAAGTTTAGGGCCAAAACTCCTTCCGAAAAACTTTTAAAAAATCTCGAACCTCAAAAAGTTTCAAAAATCGTGAAAAATAGAAAACGAGTCGTCTTGCCATGAAACTTCACGTGAAGGCTTAAGGGGCCATTGTATGAACTTACAAGCCATAAAAATGGCATTGGCATGCAGAAATAAGAAGATGTGCTTAAACCCACCTACCACCCTATCGATCCACGGCTTGCGCATCCCGTCTCTCTGGTCAAGGTAGTGCTCGCCCGCCCACCCTCCCTCTCATTTCCTCGGTTGGCTTAGACATACGGAGTTCATTCCCAGTCTAAGATTAGACAGGACTGAGGGTTGCGGCAGCAGGATCGGTAGCACGTAAAGGGGGACCCGACTGATCACCGGCTTGCACATCCCGCCCCTCTAGCCAGCTGGGCGTCCACACGCTACTTTCATGGGTTGACTTAGGCATACGGAGTTCATTCCCAATCTAGGATCGAATCGGACTGAAGGTTATGGCAGCACATACTGGGGTCGGGCATGTGCTAGTGCCACATTTTTCTTCATCGGGGCACCATCACCGGAGCATCGTCGGAGAACCTGACCGGCGGCATTGGTGTTCCGACGATCGGGGGGCCTGGGGGGTGTGCGCACATGATGTGCGATGGTTGCTGGTATTTGGCCCTTATATTGGCCCCCTATCCCTCATCAAACCGTGAGAACTCACACCCCCTTAAAGAGCATTTGAGATTTTACAGGTTTGCTGCCAGTAGCCATTAAAGTGTCTGAAATGGGGACACTTTTTTCAAATGGTCACAAAATCTTGTACACTTTGAGTTTTTAGCTGATTTTTTTTGTGCAAGCCAACAAAAATACAAGGATCACGTCTACCAGGTTTGGGGCTAAAAATCCTTCCAAAAAAATTTTAAAAAATCCCAAACCCCAAAAAGTTTTGAAAATCATGAAAAAGAGAAAACAAGTCGTCTTGCCGTGAAACTTCACGTGAAGGCTTAAGGCACCATTGTATGAATTTACATGCCATAAAAATGGCATTGGCGTGCAGAAATATGAAGATGTGCCTCCCACCTACCACCCTATCGGTCCATGGCTTGCGTATCCCGTCTCTCTGGTCGGTGAAGTGCCCGCCCGATCGCATGCCCTCTCGTTTCATCGAATGGCTTAGGCATACGGAGTTCATTCCCAGTCTGAGATTGGACCAGACTGAGGGTTGCGGTAGTAGGATCGACAGTACATAGAGGGGGACCCGATCGATCCCCTGCTTGTGCATCCCGCCCCTCTGGCCGGCTGAGTGCCCGCACGCTCATTTCATGGGTTGACTTAGGCATACGGAGTTTATTCCCAGTCTAAGCATACAGAGTTCATTCCCAGTATAAGATCAGGCTAGACCAAGGGTTGTGGCAGCACATGCTGGGCTTGGTCATGTGCTGGTGTCACATTTTTCTTCACCAGGGCACCATCGTCGGGGAACCTGACTGGCGGCATTGGGGTTTCAATGATCAGGGGGTCAGGGGGGTCTGCGCACATGATGTGCGAAGGGTGCTGGTACTTGGCCCTTCTATTGGCCCCCTATCCCTCATCAAACCTTGGGAACTCACACCCCCTTAAGGAGCATTTGAGATTTTACAGGTTTGGTGCCAGTAGCCATTAAAGTGTCTGAAATGGGGACACTTTTTTCAAATGGTCACAAATCTTGTACACTTCGAGTTTTTAGCTGAATTTTTTTGTGCATGCCAAGAAAAATACAGGGATCACGTCTACCAAGTTTGGGGCCAAAACTCCATCCGAAAAAATTTAAAAAAATCTCAAACCGCAAAAAGTTTTGAAAATCGTGAAAAATAGAAAACGAGTCGTCTTGCCATGAAACTTCATGTGAAGGCTTAAGGGACCATTGTATCAATTTACAAGCCATAAAAATGGCATTGGCATGCAGAAATATGAAGATGTGCCTAAAGGCACCTACCACCCTATCGATCCACGGCTTGCGCATCCCGTCTCTCTGGTTGACGTAGTGCCCGCCCGCCCGGCCTCCCGCGCGTTTCATGGGTTGACTTAGGCATACAGAGTTCATTCCCAGTCTAAGATCGGACCAGACCGAGGGTTGCAACAGCACATGCTGGGCTCGGGCATGTGCTGGTGCCGCATTTTGCTTTGTTGTGGCACCATCGTCGGAGCATCATCAGAGAACCTGACCGGTGGCATTGGGGTTCCGACGATCGGGGGGACCGGGGGGGGTGTGCGCACATGATGTACGATGGGTACTAGTACTTGGCCCTTATATTGGCCCCCTATCCCTCATCAAACCTTGAGAACTCACACCCCCTTAAAGAGCATTTGAGATTTTACAGGTTTGCTGCCAGTAGCCATTAAAGTGTCTGGAATGGGAACACTTTTTTCAAATGATCACAAAATCTTGTACACTTTGAGTTTTTAGCTGAATTTTTTTGCACATGCCAACAAAAATACAAGGATCACGTCTATGTAGCTTTTGGCTAAAAATCCTTCCAAAAAAATTTTAAAAAATCCCGAACCGCAAAAAGTTTCAAAAATCGTGAAAAATAGAAAACGAGTCATCTTGCCATGAAACTTCACGTGAAGGCTTAAGGGACCATTGTATGAATTTACAAGCCATAAAAATGGCATTGGCACGTAGAAATATGAAGATGTACCTAAACCCACCTACCACCCTACCGATCCACGGCTTGCGCATCCCGTCTCTCTGGCCGGCGTAGTGCCCACCCGCTCGCCCGCCCGCTTGTTTCATCGGTTGGCATAGGCATACGGAGTTCATTCCCAATATAAGACTGGATTGGAGCAAGGGTTGCGGGAGCAAGATCGGCAACACGCAGAAGGGGACCTGGCCGATCCCCGGCTTGAGCATCCCACCCCTCTGGCCGGCTGAGCGCCCGCACGCTCGTTTCGTGGGTTGACTTAGGCATATGAAGTTCATTCCCAGTCTAAGCATACGGAGTTCATTCCCATTCTAAGATCGGACCGGCCCGAGGGTTACTACAGCACATGCTAGGCTCGGACATGTGCTGGTGACCCATTTTTCTTCGTCAGGGCACCATCGCCGAAGCATCAACGGAGAACCTGACCGACGGCATTGGGGTTCCGAGGATCGGGGGGACCGGGGGGTGTGCGCACATGATATGCGATGGGTGCTGGTACTTGGACCTTATATTGGCCCCCTATCCCTCATCAAACCTCCAGAACTCACACCCCCTTAAAGAGCATTTGAGATTTTATAGGTTTGCTGCCAGTAGCCACTAAAGTGTCTGAAATGGGGACACTTTTTTCAAATGGTCACAAAATCTTGTACACTTTGAGTTTTTAGCTGAATTTTTTTGTGCATGCCAACAAAAATACAAGGATCACGACTACCAAGTTTTGGCCAAAACTCCTTCCAAAAAAATTTTAAAAAATCCCGAACCAGAAAATGTTTCAAAAATCATAAAAAATAGAAAACGAGTTATCTTGCCATGAAACTTCACGTGAAGGCTTAAGGGACCATTGTATGAATTTACAAGCCATAAAAATGGCATTGGCACGCAGAAATATGAAGATGTGCCTAAACCCACCTACCACCCTATCGATCCACGGCTTGTGCATCCCGTCTCTCTGGCCGACGTAGTTCTCGCCACCCGTCCATCCGCTCGTTTCGTCGGTTGACTTAGGCGTACAGAGTTCATTCCCAGTCTAAGATCGGACCGGATCGAGGGTTGTGGCAGCACATGCTGGGCTCGAGCATGTGCTGGTGTCACATTTTTCTTCGTCGGGGCACCATCGTCGGAGCATCGACGGAGAACCTGATCGACGGTATTAGGGTTTCGACGATCGAGGGGGCCGGGGGGGTGTATGCAGATGATGTGCGATGGTTGCTGGTACTTGGCTCTTATATTGGCCCCCTATCCCTCATTAAACCTCAAGAACTCACACCCCCTTAAAGAGCATTTGAGATTTTACAGGTTTGCTGCTAGTAGCCATTAAAGTGTCTGAAATGGGGACATTTTTTTCAAATGGTCACAAAATCTTGTACACTTCGAGTTTTTAGCTGAATTTTTTTATGCATGGCAACAAAAATTCAAGGATCACGTCTACCAATTTGGGGCCAAAACTCCTTCTGAAAAAATTTTAAAAAATCTCGAACCAAAAAAAGTTTCAAAAATCGTGAAAAATAGAAAACGAGTCATCTTGCCATGAAACTTCACGTGAAGGCTTAAGGGACCATTGTATGAATTTACAAGCCATAAAAATGCCATTGGCACGTAGAAATATGATGACACTTTTTTCAAATGGTCACAAAATCTTGTACACTTTGAGTTTTTAGCTGAATTTTTTTATGCATGCACAAAAATACAAGAATCACGACTACCAAGTTTTTGGCCAAAACTCCTTCCAAAAAAATTTTAAAAAATCCTAAACCACAAAATGTTTCAAAAATCATAAAAAATAGAAAACGAGTCGTCTTGCCATGAAACTTCACGTGAAGGCTTAAGGGACCATTGTATGAATTTAGAGGCCATAAAAATGGCATTGGCATGTAGAAATATGAAGATGTGCCTAAACCCACCTACCACCCTATCGATCCACGGCTTGCGCATCCTGTTTCTCTGGTCGGCGTAGTGCCCGCCCGTCCGCTCGTTTCTTCGGTTGGCTTAGGCATACGGAGTTCATTCCCAATCTAAGATAAGACCAAACCAAGGGTTGTGGCAGCAGGATCGGTAGCACACAAAGGGGGACCCGACCGATCCTCAGGTTACACATCCCGCCCCTTTGGTCGGTTGAGCGCCCGCACGCTCGTTTCGTGGGTTGACTTAGGCATACGGAGTTCATTCCTAGTCTAAGATCGAACCAGTCCAAGGTTTGTGACAGCACATGCCTGGCTCGAGCATGTACTAGTGCCGTATTTTTCTTCGTCGAGGCACCATCGCCAGATCATCGTCGGAAAGCCTGACCGGCAGTAATGGGGTTTCGGCAATCGGAAGGGGGAGTGTGTGCTCATGATGTGCGATGGGTGCTGGAACTTGGCCCTTATATTGGCCCCCTATCCCTCATCAAACCTCAGAACTAACACCCCCTTAAAGAGCATTTGAGATTTTATAGGTTTGCTGCTAGTAGCTATTAAAGTGTCTGAAATGGGGGCACTTTTTTCAAATGGTCACAAAATCCTGTACACTTCGAGTTTTTGGCTGCATTTTTTTGTGCATGCCAAAAAAAAAAAAAGGATCACGTCTTCCAAATTTGGGGTGAAAACTCCTTTGGAAAAAATTTTAAAAAATCTCGAACCGTAAAAAGTTTCAAAAATCGTGAAAAATAAAAAACGAGTCGTCTGACCATGAAACTTCACATGAAGGCTTAAGGGACCATTGTACGAATTTACAAGCCATAAAAATGGGATTGGCACGTAGAAATATGAAGATGTGCCAAAACCCACCTACCACCCTATCGATCCACGGCTTGCGCATCCCGTCTCTCTGGCCGACGTAGTGCCTGCCCGCCCGCCTGCTCGTTTTGTCGGTTCGCTTAGGCATATGGAGTTCATTCCCAGTCTCAGATCGGACTAGACCAAGGGTTACGGTAGCAGGATCGGTAGCACGTAGAGGGTGACCCGGTCGATCCCCGGCTTGCGCATCCCGCCCCTCTGACCGGCAAATCGCCCGCATGCTCATTTCGTGGGTTGACTTAGGCATACAGAGTTCATTTCCAGTCTAAGATCGGACCGGACCGAGGGTTGTGGCAGCACATGCTGGGCTCGGGCATGTGCTGGTGTCACATTTTTCTTCGTCGGGGCACCATCTTCGGAGCATCGCCGGAGAACCTGACCGACGGCATTGGTTTTGACGATCAGGGGGGCCAGGGGGTGTGTGCTCATGATGTGCGATGGGTGCTGGTACTTGGCCCCTATATTGGCCCCTTATCCCTCATCAAACCTCGAGAACTCACACCCCCTTAAAGAGCATTTGAGATTTTACAGGTTTGCTGCCAGTAGCCATTAAAGTGTTTGAAATGGGGACACTTTTTTGAAATGGTCACAAAATCTTGTACACTTCAAGTTTTTAGCTGAATTTTTTTGTGCATGCCAAAAAAAAACTACAAGGATCACGTCTAAAAAGTTTGGGGCAAAAAATCCTTTCAAAAAAATTTGAAAAAATCCTGAATCGCAAAAAGTTTCAAAAATCATGAAAAATAGAAAACGAGTCGTTTTGCCATCAAACTTCACGTGGAGGCTTAAGGGACCATTGTCTGAATTTACAAGCCATAAAAATGGCATTGGCATGCAGAAATATGAAGATGTGCCTAAACCAACCTCCCACCCTATCGATCCCCGGCTTGCGCATCCCGTCTCTCTGGTTGGTGTAGTGCCCGCCCGTCCGTCTGCCTGTTCGTTTCGTCAGTTGGCTTAGGCATACGGAGTTTTCCCAGTCTAAGATCGGACCGGACTGAGGGTTGCGACAGCAGGATCAACAGCACACAGAGGGGGACTCGACCGATCCCCGGCTTGCGTATCCCGCCCCTCTGGCCGGCTGAGCGCCCGCACGCTCGTTCCGTGGGTTGACTTAGGCATACGGAGTTCATTCCCAGTCTAAGCATACGGAGTTCATTCCCAGTCTAAGCATACGGAGTTCATTCCAAGTCTAAGAATACAGAGTTCATTCCCAGTCTAAGATCGGACCAGACTGAGGGTTGCGGTAGCACATGTTGGGCTCAAGCATGTGCTAGTGCTGCATATTTCTTCACCAGGGCACATCGCTGGAGCATCGTCGGAGAACCTGACCGACGGCATTGGGGTTCTGACGGTCGGGGGGTGTGCGCACATGATGTGTGATGGGTGCTGGTACTTGGCCCTTATATTGGGCCCCTATCCCTCACCAAACCTTGAGAACTCACACCCCTTTAAAGAGCATTTGAGATTTTACAGGTTTGTTGCCAGTAGCCATTAAAGTGTCTGAAATGAGGACATTTTTTTCAAATGGTCACAAAATCTTGTACACTTCCAGTTTTTAGCTGAATTTTTTTATGCATGCCAACAAAAATACAAGGATCCCGTCTACCAAGTTTGGGGCCAAAACTCCATCTGAAAAAATTTTAGAAAATCTCGAACCATAAAAAGTTTCAAAAATCATGAAAAATAGAAAACGAGTCGTCTTGCCATGACACTTCACGTGAAGGCTTAAGGTACCACTGTATGAATTTACAAGCCATAAAAATGTTATTGGCATGTAGAAATATGAAGTTGTGCCTAAACCCACCTACCACCCTATCGATCCAAGGCTTGCGCATCCCTTCTCTTTGGCCAGCGTAGTGCCTGCCCGCCCGCCCGCCCGCCCGCTCGTTTTGTCGATTAGCTTAGGCATACAGAGTTCATTCCCAGTCTAAGATCAGATCAGACTGAGGGTTGTGGTAGCAGGATTGGCAGCTCGCAGAGGGGGACCCAACCGATCCCCGGCATGCTCATCCTGCCCCTCTGGTCGGTTGAGCGCCCGCACGTTCGTTTCGTGGGTTGACTTAGGCATACGGAGTTCATTCCCAGTCTAAGCATACGGAGTTCATTCACAGTCTAAGATCGGATTGGACCGAGGGTTACGGCAGCACATACTGGGCTTGGGCATGTGCTGGTGCTGCATTTTTCTTCGTCGGGGCACCATCATCGGAGCATCGTCAAAGAACCTGACCGGCAGCATTGGGGTTCCAGCCATCAGGGGGGCAGGGGGTGTGCCCACATGATGTGCGATGGGTGTTGATACTTGGCCCTTATATTGGCCCCCTATCCCTCATCAAACCTCGAGAACTCACACCACTTATAGAGCATTTGAGATTTTACAGGTTTGCTGCCAGTAGCCATTAAAATGTTTGAAATGGGGACACTTTTTTCAAATGGCCACAAAATTTTGTACATTTTGAGTTTTTAGCTGAATTTTTTCGGGCATGTCAAAAAAAATACAAGTATCACGTCTACCAAGTTTGGGGCCAAAACTTCTTTCAAAAAAATTTTAAAAAATCCCGAACCGTAAAAAGTTTCAAAAATCGTGAAAAATAGAAAACGAGTCGTCTTGCCATGAAACTTCACGTGAAGGCTTAAAGGACCATTGTATGAATTTACAAGCCATAAATATGGCATTGGCATGCAGAAATATGAAGATGTGCCTAATTCCACATACCACCTTATCGATCCACGCTTGTGCATCCCGTCTCTCTGGCCGACGTAGTGCCCGCCCGCCTACCCGCCGGCTCGTTTCGTCGGTTGGCTTAGGCATACGGAGTTCATTCCCAGTCTAAGATTGGTCCAAACTGAGGGTTGCTACAAAAAGATCGACAGCACTAGAGGGGGACCCGACCGATCCCCTCTGGTCCGCTGAGCAACCGTACGCTCGTTTCGTGGGTTGACTTAGGCATACGGAGTTCATTCCCAGTCTAAGCATACGAAGTTCATTCCCAGTCTAAGATCGGACCAGACCGAGGGTTGCGGTAGCACGTGCTGGGCTCGGGCATGTGCTGGTGCCGTATTTTTCTTCGCTGGGGCATCATCGTCGGAGCATCACCGGAGAACCTGACCGGCGACATTAGGGTTCCGACGATCGTGGGGGCCGGGGGGTGTGCGCACATGATGTGCGTGGGTGCTGGTACTTGGCCCTTATGTTGGCCCTCTATCCTTCATCAAACCTCGAGAACTCACACCGCCTTAAAGAGCATTTGAGATTTTACAGGTTTACTGCCAGTAGCCATTAAAAGTGTCTGAAATGGGGACACTTTTTTCAAATGGTCACAAAATCTTGTACAGTACGAGTTTTTAGCTGAATTTTTTTGTGCATGCCAACAAAAATAAAAAGGATCACGTCTACCAAGTTTGGGGATAACACGCCTTCCGAAAAAATTTTAAAAAATCCCGAACCGTAAAAAGTTTCAAAAATCGTGAAAAATAAAAAACGAGTCATCTTGCCATCAAACTTCACGTGAAGGCTTAAGGGACCATTGTATGAATTTACAAGCCATAAAAATGGCATTGGCACGTAGAAATATGAAGATGTGCTTGAACCCACCTACCACCCTATCGATCCACGGCTTGCGCATACCGTCTCTCTGGCCGGCGTAGTGCCTGCCCGCCCGCCCGCTCGCTCGTTTCGTCGGTTGGCTTAGACATACGGAGTTCATTCCCAGTCTAAGATCTGACTGAACCGAGGGTTGCAGCAGCAGGATGGGCAGCATGCAGAGGGGGACCTGGTTGATCCCCGACATGCACATCCCTCCCCTCTGGCCGGTTGAGCGCCCGCACGCTCGTTCCGTGGGTTGACTTAGGCATACGGAGTTCATTCCCAGTCTAAGCATATAGCGCTCATTACCAGTCTAAGATCAGACCAGACCGAGGGTTACGACAGCACATGCTGGTCTTGGGCATGTGCTGGTGCCGCATTTTTCTTCGTCGGGGCACCGTCGCCGGAGCATCACCGAAGAACTTGACCGACAGCATTGGGGTTCCGACGATAGAGGGGGCCGGGGGGTGTGCGCACATGATGTGTGATGGGTGCTGGTACTTGGCCCTTTTATTGGCCGCCTATCCCTCATCAAACCTCGAAAACTCACACCCCCTTAAAGAGCATTTGAGATTTTACAGGTTTGCTGCCAGTAGCCATTAAAGTGTCTGAAGTGGGGACACTTTTTTCAAATGGTCACAAAATCTTGTACACTTCGAGTTTTTAGCTGAATTTTTGTGTGCATGCCAACAAAATTACGGGGATCATGTCTACCAAGTTTGTTGCCAAAACTCCCTTCGAAAAAATTTTAAAAAATCCTGAACCACAAAAAGTTTCAAAAATCATGAAAAATAGAAAACGAGTCGTCTTGCGATGAAACTTCACGTGAAGGCTTAAGGGACCATTGTATGAATTTACAAGCCATAAAAATGGCATTGGCATGCAAATATATGAAGATGACCCTAAACCCACCTACCACCCTATCGATCCACGGCTTGCGCATCCTGTCTCTCTGGCCGGCGTAGTGCCTGCCCACCCGCTTGTTTCGTCAGTTGGCTTAGGCATACCAAGTTCATTCCCAGTCTAAGATCAGACCGGATCGAGGGTTGCGGAAGCATGACTGACAGCATGCAGAAGGGGACCCGGCCGATCCTCGGCTTGCGCATCCCGCCCCTCTGGCCGGCTGAGTGCCCGCACACTCGTTTCATGGGTTGACTTAGGCATACGGCGTTCATTCCCAGTCTAAGCATACAGAGTTCCTTACCAGTCTAAGATTGGACTAGATCGAGGGTTGCGGTAGCACATGTTGGGCTCGGGCATGTGCTGGTGCCGCATTTTTCTTCGTCGGGGCACCGTCGTCGAAGAATCACTGGAGAACCTGACCGGCGGCATTGGGGTTCCGACGATCGGGGGGCCGGAGGGGTGTGCGCACATGATGTGTGATGGGTACTGGTACTTGGCCCTTTTATTGGCCCCCTATCCCTCATCAAACCTCGAAAACTCACACCCCCTTCAAGAGCATTTGAGATTTTACAGGTTTACTGCCAGTAGCCATTAAAGTGTCTGAAATGGGGACACTTTTTTCAAATGGTCACAAAATCTTGTACACTTCGAGTTTTTAGCTAAATTTTTTTGTGCATGCCAACAATAATACAAGGATCATGTCTACCAAGTTTGTTACCAAAACTCCCTCCGAAAAAATTTTAAAAAATCCCTAACCGCAAAAAGTTTCAAAAATCATGAAAAATAGAAAACGAGTCGTCTTGCGATGAAACTTCACGTGAAGGCTTAAGGGACCATTGTATGAATTTACAAGCCATAAAAATGGCATTGGCATGCAAATATATGAAGATGACCCTAAACCCACCTACCACCCTATCGATCCACGACTTGCGCATCCTGTCTCTCTGGCCGGTGTAATGCCTACCCACCCTCTCGTTTCGTCGGTCGGCTTAGGCATACGGAGTTCATTCCCAGTCTAAGATCAGACCAGATTGAAGGTTGTGGCAGCGGGATGGATAGCACGTAGAGGGGGACCCGACCGATCCCCGGCTTACGCATCCCACCCCTCTGGCCGGCTGAGCACCCATACGCTCATTTCGTGGGTTGACTTAGGCATACGGAGTTCATTCCCAGTCTAAGCATACGGAGTTCATTCCCAGTCTAAGATCAGACTGTCGGACCGTCTCTCTGGCTAGCGTAGTGCCCGTCGGACCGTCCGCCTGCTTGTTTCATCGGTTGGCTTAGGCATACGGAGTTCATTCCCAGTCTAATATTGGACCGGACTGAGGGTTGCAGCAGCAGGATTGACAGGACGTAGAGGGGGTTCTTCGTCGGGGCACCATCATCGGAGCATCATCAGAGAACCTGACCAGCGGTTTTGGGGTTCGGGCGATCGATGGGCCGAGGGGTGTGTACACATGATGTGCGATGGGTGCGGGAACTTGGCCCTTATATTGGCCCTCTAGCCCTCATCAAACCTCGAGAACTCACACCCCTTTAAAGAGCATTTCAGATTTTACAGGTTTGCTGCCAGTAGCCATTAAAGTGTCTGAAATGGGGACACTTTTTTCAAATGGCCACAAAATCTTGTACACTTCGAGTTTTTAGCTGAATTGTTTTGTGCATGCCAACAAAAATACAAGGATTACGTCTACCAAGTTTGGGGCCAAAACTCCTTCCGAAAAAATTTTAAAAAATCTCGAACCGTAAAAAGTTACAAAAATCATGAAAAATAGAAAACGAGTCGTCTTGCCATGAAACTTCACATGAAGGCTTAAGGGACCATTGTATGAATTTACAAGCCATAAAAATGGCATTGGCACACAGAAATATGAAGATGTGCCTAAACCCACCTACCACCCTATCGATCCATGGCTTGCGCATCCCGTCTCTCTGGCTGGCGTAGTGCCCGCCCGCCCGCTCATTTCGTCGGTTGGCTTAGGCACACGGAGTTCATTCCCAGTCTAAGATTGTATCGGACTAAGGGTTACGGTAGCACAATCGGTAGCACGCAGAGGGGGACCCGACTGATCCCCAGCCTGCGCATCCCGCCCCTCTGGCCGGCTGAGCGCCCGCACGCTCGTTTCGTGGGTTGACTTAGGCATACGGAGTTCATTCCCAGTCTAAGCATACGGAGTTCATTTCCAGTCTAAGATCGGACTGGACCAAGGGTTGCGGCAGCACATGCTAGGCTCGGGCATGTGCTGGTGCCTCATTTTTCTTCGCTGGGGCCCTATCGCCGGAGAAACAGACTGACAGCATTGGGGTTCCGACGATCGGGGGGGCCGAGGGGGGTGTGCGCTCATAATGTGCGATGGGTGCTGGTACTTGGCCCTTATATTTTCCCCCTATCTCTCATCAAACCTTGAGAACTCACACCCCCTTAAAGAGCATTTAAGATTTTACAAGTTTGCTGCTAGTAGCCATTAAAGTGTCTGAAATGGGGACACTTTTTTCAAATGGTCACAAAATCTTGTACAATTCTACTTTTTAGCTGAATGTTTTTTGTGCATTCCAACAAAAATGCAAGGATCACATCTACCAAGTTTGGGGCCAAAAGTCCTTCCAAAAATGTTTTAAAAATCCCAAACCGTAAAAAGTTTCAAAAATCATGAAAAATAGAAAACGAGTCGTCTTGCCATGAAACTTCACGTGAAGGCTTCAAGGACCATTCTATGAATTTACAAGCCATAAAAATGGCATTGGCACGTAGAAATATGAAGATGTGCCTAAACCCACCTACCACCCTATCGATCCATGGCTTGCGCATCCCGTCTCTCTGACCGGCATAGTGCCCGCCCGCTCGTTTCGTCGGTTGGCTTAGGCATACGGAGTTCATTCCCAGTCTAAGATCAGACCAGACAGAGGGTTGAGGCAGCAGGATCGGTAGCACACAGAGGGGGACCTGGTCAATCCCTGGCTTACGCATCCTGCCCCTCTGGTCGGTTGAGCGCCCGCACGCTCGTTTCATGGTTTGGCTTAGGCATACAGAGTTCATTCCCAGTCTAAGATCAGACCGGACCGAGGGTTTCGATAGCATATGCTGGGCTCGGGCATGTGCTGGTACCATATTTTTCTTCATCGGGGCACCATCGCCAGAGAACCTGACCGGTGACATTAGAGTTCCGGCGATCGGGGGGCCGGGGGGTGTGCACACATGATGTGCGATGGGTGCTGGTACTTGGCCCTTATATTGGCCCCCTATCCCTCATCAAACCTCGAGAACTCACACCCCCTTAAAGAGCATTTGAGATTTTACAGGTTTGCTGCCAGTAGCAATTAAAGTGTCTAAAATGGGGACACTTTTCTCAAATGGTCACAAAATCTTGAACACTTCGAGTTTTTAGCTGAATTTTTTATTTATGCTAACAAAACTACAAGGATCACGTCTACCAAGTTTGGGGCCAAAACTCCTTCCAAAAAAATTTTAAAAAATCCCAAACCGTAAAAAGTTTCAAAAATCGTGAAAAATAGAAAACGAGTCGTCTTGCCATGAAACTTCATGTGAAGGCTTAATGGACCATTGTATGAATTTAGAGGCCATAAAAATGGCATTGGCATGCAGAAATATGAAGATGTGCCTAAACCCACCTACCGCCCTATCCATCCACGGCTTGCGCATCCCATCTCTCTGGCCGGCGTAGTGCCTGCCTGCCCGCCCGCCCGCTCGTTTCATCGGTTGGCTTAGGCATACGGAGTTCATTCCCAGTCTAAGATTGGACTGGACCGAGGGTTATGGTAGAAAGATTAGCAGCACGTAGAGGGGGACCCGGCCGATCCTCGGCTTGCGCATCCCGCCCCTCTGGCCGGTTGAACGCCCGCATGCTCGTTTCGTGGGTTGACTTAGGCATACAGAGTTCATTCCCAGTCTAAGCATACGGAGTTCATTCCCAGTCTAAGATTGGATCGGACCGAGGGTTACGGCAGCATATGCTAGGCTCGATCGTGTGCAGGTGCCGCATTTGTCTTCACTGGGGCACCATCGCTGGAGCATCACCGGAGAACCTGACTGATGACTTTTAGGTTTCGACGTTCGGGGGGGCCGGGGGGTGTGCGCACCTGATGTGCGATGGGTGCTGGTATTTGGCCCTTATATTGGCCCCCTGTCCCCCATCAAACCTCAAGAACTCACACCCCTTAAAGAGCATTTGACATTTTACAGGTTTGCTACCAATAGCCATTAAAGTGTCTGAAATGGGGACACTTTTTTTAAATGGTCAGAAAATCTTGTACACTTCGAGTTTTTAGCTGATGTTTTTCGTGCATGCCAACAAAAAATCAAGGATCACGTCTACCAAGTTTGGGACCAAAACTCCTTTCGAAAAAATTTTAAAAAATCCCGAACTGTAAAAAGTTTCCAAAATCGTGAAAAATAGAATATGAGTCGTCTTGCCATGAAACTTCATGTGAAGGCTTAAGGGACCATTGTATGAATTTACAAGCCATAAAAATGGCATTGGCATGCAGAAATATGAAGATATGCCTAAACCCACCTACCACCCTATCGATCCACGGCTTGCGTATCCCGTCTCTCTGAACGACGTAGTGCCTGCCTGCCCGCCCGCTCGTTTCATCGGTTGGCTTAGGCATACGAAGTTCATTGCCAGTCTAAGATCATACCAAACCGAGGGTTGTGGTAGCAGGATCGGCAGCACGTAGAGGGGGACCGGGCCAATCCCTGGCTTGTGCATCTCGCCCCTCTGGCTGGTTGAGTGCCCGCACGGTCGTTTCCTGGGTTCGCTTAGGCATACGGAGTTCATTCCCAGTATGAGCATACGAACTTCATTCCCAGTCTAAGATCGGACCGGACCGAGGGTTGCGGCAGCACATGCGGGGCTCGGGCATTCCTGGTGTCGAATTTTTCTTCACCAGGTCACCATCGCCGGAGAACTTGATCGGCGGCATTAGGGTTCCGATGATCAGGGGGCCGGGGGGTGTGCACACATGATGTGCGATGGGTGCTGGTACTTGGCCCTTATATTGGCCCCCTATCCCTCATCAAACCTCGAGAACTCACACCCCCTTAAAGAGCATTTGAGATTTTATAGGTTTGTTGCCAGTAGCCATTAAAGTGTCTGAAATGGGGACACTTTTTTCAAATGGTCACAAAATCTTGTACACTGCGAGTTTTTGCTAAATTTTTTTGTGCATGCCAACAAAAATACAAGGATCACGTCTAACAAGTTTGGGGCCAAAACTCTTTCCGAAAAAATTTAAAAAAATCCAGAATCGTAAAAAGTTTCAAAAATCATGAAAAATAGAAAATGAGTCGTCTGGCTATGATACTTCATGTGAAGGCTTAAGGGACCATTGTAAGAATTTACAAGCCATAAAAATGGCATTGGCACGCAAAAATATGAAGATGTGCCTAAACCCACCTACCACCTTATCGATCCACGACTTGCGCATCCCGTCTCTCTGGCTGGCGTAGTGCCCGCCCGCCCGCTCATTTCGTCGGTTGGCTTAGGCACACGGAGTTTATTCCCAGTCTAAGATTGGATCGGACTGAGGGTTACGGTAGCACAATCGGTAGCACGCAGAGGGGGACCCGACCGATCCCCAGCCTGCGCATCCCGCCCCTCTGGTCGGCTGAGCGCCCGCACGCTCGTTTCGTGGGTTGACTTAGGCATATGGAGTTCATTCCCAGTCTAAGCATACGGAGTTCATTTCCAGTCTAAGATCGGACTGGACCAAGGGTTGTGGCAGCACATGCTGGGCTCGGGCATGTGCTGGTGCCTCATTTTTCTTCGCTGGGGCCCCATCACTGGAGAAACAGACTGACAGCATTGGGGTTCCGACGATCGGGGGGGCCGAGGGGGGTGTGCGCTCATAATGTGTGATGGGTGCTGGTACTTGGCCCTTATATTTTCCCCCTATCTCTCATCAAACCTTGAGAACTCACACCCCCTTAAAGAGCATTTAAGATTTTACAAGTTTGCTGCTAGTAGCCATTAAAGTGTCTGAAATGGGGACACTTTTTTCAAATGGTCACAAAATCTTGTACAATTCCAGTTTTTAGCTGAATGTTTTTGTGCATGCCAAAAAAAATACAAGGATCACATCTACCAAGTTTGGGGCCAAAAATCCTTCCAAAAAATTTTTAAAAATCCCAAACCGTAAAAAGTTTCAAAAATCATGAAAAATAGAAAACGAGTCGTCTTGCCATGAAACTTCACGTGAAGGCTTCAGGGACCATTGTATGAATTTACAAGCCATAAAAATGGCATTGGCACGTAGAAATATGAAGATGTGCCTAAAGCCACCTACCACCCTATCGATCCATGGCTTGCGCATCCCGTCTCTCTGACCGGCGTAGTGCCCGCCCGCTCGTTTCGTCGGTTGGCTTAGGCATACGGAGTTCATTCCCAGTCTAAGATCAGACCAGACAGAGGGTTGCGACAGCAGGATCAGTAGCACACAGAGGGGGACCTGGTCGATCCCCGACTTGCGCATCCTGCCCCTCTGGCCGGTTGAGCGCCCGCACGCTCGTTTCATGGGTTGGCTTAGGCATACAGAGTTCATTCCCAGTCTAAGATCATATCGGACCGAGGGTTTCGACAGCATATGCTGGGCTCGGGCATGTGCTGGTACCATATTTTTCTTCACCGGGGCACCATCGCCAGAGAACCTGACCGGTGACATTAGAGTTCAAGCGATCGGGGGGCCGGCGGGTGTGCACACATGATGTGCGATGGGTGCTGGTACTTGGCCCTTATATTGGCCCCCTATCCCTCATCAAACCTCGAGAACTCACACCCCCTTAAAGAGCATTTAAGATTTTACAGGTTTGCTGCCAGTAGCAATTCAAGTGTCTAAAATGGGGACACTTTTTTCAAATGGTCACAAAATCTTGTACACTTTGAATTTTTAGCTGAATTTTTTATGCATGCTAACAAAAATACAAGGATCACGTCTACCAAGTTTGGGGCCAAAACTCCTTTAAAAAAAATTTTAAAAAATCCCAAACCGTAAAAAGTTTCAAAAATCGTGAAAAATAGAAAACGAGTCGTCTTGCCATGAAACTTCACGTGAAGGCTTAAGGGACCATTGTATGAATTTAGAGGCCATAAAAATGGCATTGGCATGCAAAAATATGAAGATGTACCTAAACCCACCTACCGCCCTATCGATCCACGGCTTGCGCATCCCGTCTCTCTGGCCGGCGTAGTGCCTGCCTGTCCGCCCGCCCGCCCGCCCGCTCGTTTCATCGGTTGGCTTAGGCATACGGAGTTCATTCCCAGTCTAAGATTGGACTGGACCGAGGGTTACGGTAGCAAGATCAGCAGCACGTAGAGGGGGACCCAGCCGATCCTCGGCTTGCGCGTCCCGCCCCTCCGGCCGGTTGAGCGCCCGCATGCTCGTTTCATGGGTTGACTTAGGCATACGGAGTTCATTCCCAGTCTAAGCATACGGAGTTCATTCCCGATCTAAGATTGGATCGGACCGAGGGTTGCGGTAGCATATACTGGGCTCGAGCATGTGCAGGTGCCGCATTTGTCTTCACCGGGGCACCATCGTCGGAGCATCACCGGAGAACCTGACCGATGACTTTTAGGTTTCGACGATCGGGGGGGCCGGGGGGTGTGCGCACCTGATGTGCGATGGGTGCTGGTATTTGGCCCTTATATTTGCTAAATTTTTTTATGCATGCCAACAAAAATACAAGGATCACGTCTAACAAGTTTGGGGCCAAAACTCTTTCCGAAAAAATTTAAAAAAATCCAGAATCGTAAAAAGTTTCAAAAATCATGAAAAATAGAAAATGAGTCGTCTGGCCATGAAACTTCATGTGAAGGCTTAAGGGACCATTGTAAGAATTTACAAGCCATAAAAATGGCATTGGCACGCAAAAATATGAGGATGTGCCTAAACCCACCTACCACCTTATCGATCCATGGCTTGCGCATCCCGTCTCTCTGGCCGGCATAGTGCTCGCCCGCCCGCCCGCTTGCTCGCTTGTTTCGTCGGTTGGCTTAGGCATACGGAGTTCATTCCCAGTCTAAGATCAGACCAGACCAAGGGTTGCGGTAGTAGGATTGACAGCATGCAGAGGGGGATTCGACTGATCCCCGGCTTGCGCATCCTGCCCCTCTGGCTGGCTGAGCACCCGAACAATCTTTTCGTGGGTTGACTTAGGCATACGGAGTTCATTCCCAGTCTAAGCATATGCAGTTCATTCCTAGTCTAAGATCGGACTGGACCGAGGGTTGTGGCAGCATTTTTTTTCGTCGGGGCACCATCGCCGAAGCATCGTCGGAGCATCGTCGGAGAACCTGACCGACGGCATTGGGGTTCCGGCGATCGGGGGGCCGGGGGGTGTGCGCACATGATGTGCAATGGGTGCTGATACTTGGCCCTTATATTGGCCCCCTATCCCTCATCAAACCTCGAGAACTCACACCCCCTTAAAGAGCATTTGAGATTTTACAGGTTTGCTGCCAGTAGCCATTAAAGTGTCTGAAATGGGAACACTTTTTTCAAATGGTCACAAAATCTTTTACACTTCGAGTTTTTAGCTGAATTTTTTTATGCATGCCAAAAAAAATACAAGGATCACGTCTACCAAGTTTGGGGCCAAAACTCCTTCCAAAAAAATTTTAAAAAATCTCGAACCGTAAAAAGTTTTGAAAATTTTGAAAAATAGAAAAGGAGTCGTCTTGCCATGAAACTTCACGTGAACGCTTAAGGGACCATTGTATGAATTTACAAGCCATGAAAATGGCATTGGCATGTAGAAATATGAAGATGTGCCTAAACCCACCTACCACCCTATCGATCCACAGCTTGCGCATCTCGGATTTCATTCCCAGTTTAAGCATACAGAGTTCATTCCCAATCTAAGATCGGAATGGACAGAGGGTTGCAGCAGCACATGCGAGCTGGGGCACCATCACTGGAGCATCGTTGGAGAACCTGATCGACGGCATTGGGGTTCTGACGATCAGGGGGGTTGGGGGGGTGTGTGCACATGATGTGCGATGGGTGCTAGTACTTGGCCCTTATATTGGCCCCCTATCCCTCACCAAACCCTGAGAACTCACACCCCCTTGAAGAGCATTTGAGATTTTATAGGTTTGCTGCTAGTAGCCATTAAAGTGTCTGAAATGGGGACACTTTTTTCAAATGGTCACAAAATCTTGTACACTTTGAGTTTTTAGCTGAATTTTTTTGTGCGTGCCAAAAAAAATACAAGGATCACGTCTAGCAAGTTTAGGACCAAAACTCCTTCCAAAAAAATTTTAAAAAATCCCGAACCGCAAAAAGTTTCGAAAATCATGAAAAATAGAAAATTAGTCGTCTTGCCATGAAACTTCACGTGAAGGCGTAAGGGACCATTGTATGAATTTAAAAGCCATAAAAATGGCATTGGGAGGCAGAAATATGAAGATGTGCCTAAACCCACCGACCACCCTATCGATCCACGGCTTGCGCATCTCGTCTCTCTGGCCGGTGTAGTGCCCGCCCGGCCGCCTGCCTGCTCATTTCGTCGGTTGGCTTAGGCATACGGACTTCATTCCCAGTCTAAGATCAGACCAAACTGAGAGTTGTGGCAGCAGGATCTGTAGTACGTAGAGGGGGACCCGATCGATCCCTGACTTGCGTATCCCGCCCCTCTGGCCGGCTAAACGCCCGCACGCTCGTTTCATGGGTTGACTTAGGCATACGAAGTTCATTCCTAGTTTAAGCATACGGAGTTCATTCCCAGTCTAAGATCGAAATGGACCGAGGGTTGTGGCAGAACATGCTGGGCTCGGGCATGTGCTGGTGCTGCATTTTTCTTCGTCGAGGCACTATCACCGGAGGATCGTCGAAAAACCTGACCGACGACATTAAGGTTCCGACGATCAGGGGGGCCCGGGGGGGTGTGCGCACATGATGTGTGATGGGTGCTGGTACTTGGCCCTTATATTAGCCCCCTATCCCTCATCAAACCTCGAGAACTCACACCCCCTTAAAGAGCATTTGAGATTTTACAGGTTTACTGCCAGTAGCCATTAAAGTGTCTGAAATGGGGACACTTTTTTCAAATGGTCACAAAATCTTGTACACTGAGAGTTTTTAGTTGAATTGTTTTGTGCATGCCAAAAAAAATACAAGGATCATGTCTACCAAGTTTGGGGCTAAAACTTCTTCCGAAAAAATTTTAAAAAATCTTGAACCGCAAAAAGTTTTGAAAATCGTGAAAAATGGAAAATGAGTCGTCTTGCCATGAAACTTCACGTGAAAGCTTAAGGGACCATCGTATGAATTTACAAGCCATAAAAATGGCATTGGCATCCAGAAATATGAAGATGTGCCTAAATGCACCTACCACCCTATCAATCCACGACTTGCGCAGCCCGTCTCTTTGGCCGGTGTAGTGCCCGCCCGCACGCCCGCTCGTTTCATCGGTTAGCTTAGGCATACGGAGTTAATTCCTAGTCTAAGATCAGACCAGACCGAGGGTTGCGGCAGTAGGATCGGCAACACGCAGAGGGGGACTCGACTGATCCTTGACTTACGCATCTCGCCCTTCTAGCCGGTTGAGTGCCCGCACACTCATACGGTGGGTTGACTTAGGCATACGGAGTTCATTCCCAATCTAAGCATACAGAGTTAATTCCTAGTCTAAGATCGGACCTGATCGAGGGTTGCGGCAGCACATACTGGGCTCGGGCATGTGCTGGTGCCACATTTTTCTTCGTCGGGGCACTATCATCGGAGCGTCATCGGAGAACCTGACCGATGGCATTGGGGTTCCGGCGATCGGGGGGCCGGGGGGTGTGCGCACATGATGTGCGATGGGTGATGGCACTTGGCCCTTATATTTGCCCCTTATCCCTCATCAAACCTCAAGAACTCACACCCCCTTAAAGAGCATTTGAGATTTTACAGGTTTGCTGCCAGTAGCCATTAAAGTGTCTGAAATGGGGACACTTTTTTCAAATGGTCAAAAAATCTTGTACACTTCGAGCTTTTAGCTGAATTTTTTTTGTGCATGCCAAAAAAAATACAAGGATCACGTCTACCAAGTTTGAGACCAAAACACCTTCTGAAAAAATTTTAAAAAATCCCGAACCAAAAAAGGTTTTGAAAATCGTGAAAAATAGAAAACGAGTCGTCCTGCCATGAAACTTCACGTGAAGGCTAAAGGGACCATCGAATGAATTTATAAGCCATAAAAATGGCATTGGCACATAGAAATATGAAGCTGTGCCTAAACCCACCTACCACCCTATCGATCCACGGCTTGCGCATGCCGTCTCTCTGGTCGGCATAGTGCCCGCCCGCTCGTTTCATCGGTTGGCTTAGGCATACAGAGTTCATTCCCAATCTAAGATCAAACCAGACTGAGGGTTGCGGCAGTAGGATCAGCAGCACGCAGAGGGGGACCCGACCGATCCCCGGCTTGTGCACTCGCCCCTCTGGCGGGCAGAGCGCCCGCACGATCGTTTCGTGGGTTGACTTAGGCATACGGAGTTGATTCCCAGTCTAAGATAGGACTGGACCGAGGGTTGCGACAACACATTCTGGGCTCAGGCATGTGCTGGTGTCGCATTTTTCTTCTTTTGGGTGCCATCGTCAGAGCATCACCGGAGAACCTGACAGGCGGCATTGGGGTTCCGGCGATCGGGGGGCCAGGGGGTGTGCGCACATGATGTGCAATGGGTGCTGGTACCTGGCTTTTATATTGGTCCCCTATCCCTCATAAAACCTTGAGAACTCACACCCCCTTAAAGAGCATTTAAGATTTTATAGGTTTGCTGCCAGTAGCCATTAAAGTGTCTAAAATTGGGACACTTTTTTTAAAATGGTCACAAAATCTTGTACACTTCAAGTTTGTTGCTGACTTTTTTTGTGCATGCCAACAAAAATACAAGGATCACGTCTACCTAGTTTGGGGGCAAAACTCCTTCCAAAAAATTTTTAAAAAATCCCGAACCATAAAAAGTTTTGAAAATCATGAAAAATAGAAAACGAGTCGTCTTGCCATGAAACTTCACGTGAAGGCTTAAGGTACCATTGTATGAATTTACAAGCCATAAAAATGGCATTGGCATGCAGAAATATGAAGATGTGCCTAAACCCACCTACCACCCTTTCAATCCATGGCTTGCGCATCCCATCTCTCTGGCTGGCGTAGTGCCCGCCCGTCCGTCCGCCCGCTTGTTTCATCTGTTGGCTTAGGCATACTGAGTTCATTCCCAGTCTAAGTATGGATTGGATCATGGGTTGCGGCAGCTGGATCGGCAGCATGCAGAGGGGGACCCGACTGATCCCCGACTTACGCACCCGCCCCTCTGGCCGACTGAGCACCCGAACGCTCGTTTTGTGGGTTGACTTAAGCATACGGAGTTCATTCCCAGTCTAAGATCAGACCAAATCGAGGGTTGCGACAGCACATGCTGGGCTTGGGCATGTCCTGGTACCACATTTTTCTTCATCGGGGCACCATTGTCGGAGCATCATCGGAGAACCTGACCGGCGGCATTAAGGTTCCGACGATCGGGGGGGCCGGGGGCGGGTGTGCGCACATGATGTGTGATGGGTGATGGTACTTGGCCCTTATATTGGCCCCCTATCCCTCATCAAACCTCAAGAACTCACACCCCCTTAAAGAGCATTTGAGATTTTACAGGTTTGTTACCAGTAGCCATTAAAGTGTCTAAAATGGGGACACTTTTTTCAAATTGTCACAAAATCTTGTACACTTCGAGTTTTTAATTGAATTTTTTTATGCATGCCAAAAAAAATACAAGGATCACGTCTACCAAGTTTGGGGCCAAAACTCCTTCCAAAAAAATTTTAAAAAATCCCAAACCGTAAAAAGTTTCAACAATCGTGAAAAATAGAAAACGAGTCGTCTTGCCATGAAACTTCACATGAAGGATTAAGGGACCATTGTATGAATTTACAAGCCATAAAAATGGCATTGGCATGCAGAAATATGAAGATTGCCTAAACTCACCTACCACCCTATCGATCCACGGCTTGCGCATCCCGTCTCTCTGGCCGGCGTAGTGCCCGTCCGCCCGTCCGCTCGTTTCATCGGTTGGCTTAGGCTTACAGAGTTCATTCCCAGTCTAAGATCTGACTCGACCGAGGGTTGCAGTAGTAGGAATGGCAGCACCCAGAGGGGGACCCGGTCGATCCCCGGCTTACGCATCCCGCCCTCTGGCCGGTTGAGCACCCGCACACTCGTTTCGTGTGTTGATTTAAGCATACGGAGTTCATACCCAATCTAAGCATACGAAGTTCATTCCCAATCTAAGATCAGACTGGACTGAGGGTTGCGACAGCACATGCTGGGATCGGAGCATCATCATCGGAGCATCGCTGGAGAACCTGACTGGTGGCATTGGGTTTCTATGATCGGGGGGGCGGGGGGCGGTGTGCGCACATGATGTGCAATGGGTGCTGGTACTTGGCCCTTTTATTGGCCCCCTACCCCTCATCAAACCTCGAGAAACTCACACCCCCTTAAAGATCATTTGAGATTTTACAGGTTTGCTGCCAGTAGCCATTAAAGTGTCTGAAATGGGGACACTTTTTTCAAATGGTCACAAAATCTTGTACACTTTGAGTTTTTAGTTGAATTGTTTTGTGCATGCCAAAAAAAATACAAGGATCATGTCTACCAAGTTTGGGGCTAAAACTCCTTCCGAAAAAATTTAAAAAAATCTTGAACCGTAAAAAGTTTTAAAAATCGTGAAAAATGGAAAATGAGTCGTCTTGCCATGAAACTTCACGTGAAAGCTTAAGGGACCATGGTATGAATTTACAAGCCGCAAAAATGGCACTGGCATCCAGAAATATGAAGATGTGCCTAAACCCACCTACCACCCTATCGATCCACGGCTTGCGCATCCCGTCTCTCTGGCCGGCGTAGTGCCCGTCCGCTCGTCCGCTCGTTTCATCGGTTGGCTTAGGCTTACAGAGTTCATTCCCAGTCTAAGATCTGACTCGACCGAGGGTTGCAGTAGTAGGATTGGCAGCACCCAGAGGGGGACCCGACCGATCCCCGGCTTACGCATCCCGCCCTCTGGCCGGTTGAGCACCCGCACACTCGTTTCGTGTGTTGACTTAAGCATACGGAGTTCATACCCAATCTAAGCATACGAAGTTCATTCCCAATCTAAGATCAGACTGGACTGAGGGTTGCGACAGCACATGCTGGGATCGGAGCATCATCATCGGAGCATCGCTGGAGAACCTGACTAACGACATTGGGTTTCTGTGATCGGGGAGCCGGGGGGGTGTGCACACATGATGTGTGATGGGTGCTGGTACTTGGCCCTTATATTGGCCCCTATCCCTCATCAAACCTCAAGAACAAACACCCCCTTAAAGAGCATTTGAGATTTTACAGGTTTGCTGCCAGTAGCCATTATAGTGTTTGAAATGGGGACACTTTTTTCAAATGGTCACAAAATCTTATACACTTCGACTTTTAAGCTGAATTTTTTTGTGCATGCCAACAAAAATACAAGGATCATGTCTACAAAGTTTGGGCCCAAAACTCCTTTCAAAAAAATTTTAAAAAATCCCGAACAGTAAAAAGTTTCAAAAATCCTGAAAAATAGAAAACGAGTCGTCTTGCCATGAAACTTCACGTGAAGGCTTAAGGGACCATCGTATGAATTCACAAGCCATAAAAATGGCATTGGCACGTAGAAATATGAAGATGTGCCTAAACCCACCTACCACCCTATCGATCCATGACTTGCGCATCCCGTCTCTCTGGCCGACGTAGTGCCCACCCGTCCGCCCACCCGTTCGTTTTGTCGGTTGGCTTAGGCATACGGAGTTCATTCCCAGTCTAAGATCAGACCAGACCGAGGGTTATGGTAGCAGGATCGGCAGCATGCAAAGGGGGACCCGGTCGATCCCCGGCTTGCACATCCCGCCCCTTTGGCCGGCTGAGCGCCCGCACGCTCGTTTCGTAGGTTGACTTAGGCATATGGAGTTCATTCCCGGTCTAAGCACACGGAGTTCATTCCCAGTCTAAGATGGGATCGAACCGAGGGTTACGACAGCACATGCTGGGCTCGGGCATGTGCTGGCACCGCTTTTATCGTCGCAGGGGCACCATCGCTGGAGCATCATCGGAGAACCTGACCGACGGCATTGGGGTTCGACATCGGGGGGGTCAGGGGGGTGTACGCACATGATGTGCGATGGGTGCTGGTACTTGGCCCTTATATTGGCCCCCTATCCCTCATCAAACCTTGAGAACTCACACCCCCTTAAAGAGCATTTGAGATTTTACAGGTTTGCTGCCAGTAGCCATCAAAGTGTCTGAAATGGGGACACTTTTTTCAAATGGTCACAAAATCTTGTACACTTCGAGTTTTTAGCTGAATATTTTTATCCATGCCAACAAAAATACAAGGATCACGTCTACCAAGTTTGGGGCCAAAACTCCTTTCGAAAAAATTTTAAAACATCTCGAACCGCAAAAAGTTTCAAAAATCGTGAAAAATAGAAAACGAATCGTCTTGCCATGAAACTTCACGTGAAGGATTAAGGGACCATTGTATGAATTTACAAGCCATAAAAATGTCATTGGCACATAGAAATATGAAGATGTGCCTAAACCCACCTACCACCCTATCGATCCACGGCTTGCGCATCCCGTCTCTCTGGCTGGCGTAGTGCCCGCCCGCCCGTTCATTTCGCTGGATGGCTTAGGCATACGAAGTTCATTCCCAGTCTAAGATCAGACCGGATCGAGGGTTGCGACAGCCAGATCGATAGCACTCAGAGGGGGAACCAGCCGATCCCTGGCTTGCGCATCCCGCCCCTCTGGCCGACTGAGCGCCCGCACGCTCGTTTTGTGGGTTGACTTAGGCATACGGAGTTCATTCCCAGTCTAAGATCGAACCGGGCCAAGGGTTGCGGCAACACATGCTGGGCTCGGGCATGTGCTGGTCCTGCATTTTTCTTCACCGGGGCACCATCGCTGGAGCATCACCGGAGAACCTGACCGACGGCATTGGGGTTCCGACGATCGGGGGGCCCGGGGGGGCGTGCGCACATGATGTGCGATGGGTGCTGGTACTTGGCCCTTATATTGGCCCCCTATCCCTCATCAAACCTCCAGAACAAACACCCCTTTAAAGAGCATTTGAGATTTTACAGGTTTGCTGCCAGTAGCTATTAAAGTGTCCGAAATGGGGATACTTTTTCCAAATAGTCACAAAATCTTGTACACTTCGATTTTTTAGCTGAATTTTTTTGTGCATGCCAAAAAATACAAGGATCACGTCTACCAAGTTTGGGGCAAAAACTCCTTTCGAAAAAATTTTAAAAAATTTCGAACCACAAAAAGTTTCAAAAATCGTGAAAAATAGAAAATGACTCGTCTTGCCGTGAAACTTCACGTGAAGGCTTAAAGGACCATTGTATGAATTTACAAGCCATAAAAATGGCATTGGCATGTAGAAATGTGAAGATGTGCCTAAACCCACCTACCACCCTATAGATCCACGGCTTGCGCATCCCGTCTCTCTGGCCGGCGTAGTGCCCGCCCGGCCGCCCGCCCGTTCGTTTCATCGGTTGGCTTAGGCATACGAACTTCATTCCCAGTCTAAGATCGGACCGGACTGAGGGTTGTGGCAGCGGGATCGGTAGCACGCAGATGGGGACCAGATCGATCCCCGGCTTGCGCATCCCGCCCCTTTGGTCGGCTGAGCGCCCTCACGCTCGTTTCGTGGGTTGACTTAGTTATACGAAGTTCATTCCCAGTCTAAGATCAGACTGGACTGAGGGTTACGGCAGCACATGCTGGGCTTGGGCATGTGCTGGTTCCGCATTTTTCTTCATCGGGGCACCATCGCCGGAGCATCGTTGCAGAACCTGACTGGCGGTATTGGGGTTCCGACGATTAGGGGGCCGGGGGTGGTGTGCGCACATGATGTGTGATGGGTGCTGATACTTGGCCCTTATATTGGCCCCCTATCCCTCATCAAACCTCGAGAACTCACACCACCTTAAAGAGCATTTGAGATTTTACAGGTTTGCTGCCAGTAGCCATTAAAGTGTTTCAAATGGGGACACTTTTTTCAAATGGTCGCAAAATCTTGTACACTTCGAATTTTTAGCCGAATTTTTTTGTGCATGCCAACAAAAATACAAGGATCACGTCTACCAAGTTTGGGGCCAAAACTACTTCCTAAAAAATTTTAAAAAATCATGAACCGAAAAAGTTTTGAAAAGCTTGAAAAATGGAAAACGAGTCGTCTTGCCATGAAGCTTCACATGAAGGTTTAAGGGACCATTGTATGAATTTACAAGCCATAAAAATGGCATTGGCACACAGAAATATGAAGATGTGCCTAAACACACCTACCACCCAATCGATCCACGGCTTGCGCATCCCGTCTCTCTGGCCGACGTAGTGCCCGCCCTCCCGCCAGTCCGTTTGTTTAGTCGGTTGGCTTAGGCATACGGAGTTCATTCCTAGTCTAAGATCAGACTGGACCGAGGGTTGCAGCAGTAGGATCGGCAGCACGTAGAGGGGGACCCGGCCGATCCCCGGCTTGCGCATCCCGCCCTTCTGGTCGGCTGAGCGCCCGCACGCTCGTTTTGTGGGTTGACTTAGGCATACGGAGTTCATTCCCAGTCTAAGCATACAGAGTTCATTCCCAGTCTCAGATCGGACCAGACCGAGGGTTGTGGCCGCACATGCTAGGCTTGAGCATGTGCTGGTGCCGTATTTTTCTTCGTCGGGTCACCATCGTCAGAGCATCGTCGGAGAACCTGACCGACGGCATTGGGGTTTCGGTGATCGGGGGGGCCGGGGGGGTGTGCGCACATGATGTGCGATGGGTGCTGGTACTTGGCCCTTATATTGGCCCCCTATCCCTCATCAAACCTCAAGAACTCACACCCCCTTAAAAAGCATTTGAGATTTTACATGTTTGCTGCCAATAGCCATTAAAGTGTCTGAAATGGGGACACTTTTTTCAAATGGTCACAAAATCTTGTAAACTTCCAGTTTTTAGCTGAATTTTTTTGTGCATGCCAACAAAAATACAAGGATCACGTCAACCAAGTTTGGGGCCAAAACTCTTTCGGAAAAAATTTTAAAAAATCTCAAAGCACAAATAGTTTCAAAAATTTTGAAAAATAGAAAACATGTCGTCTTGCCATGAAACTTCATGTGCAGGCTTAAGGGACCATTGTATGAATTCACAAGCCATAAAAATGGCATTGGCACATAGAAATATGAAGATGTGCCTAAACCCACCTACCACCCTATCCATCCACGGCTTGTGCATCCCGTCTCTCTGGCTGGCGTAGCGCCTGCCCACCCGCCTGCCCGCTCGTTTCATCGGTTGGCTTAGGCATGTGGAGTTCATTCCCAATCTAAGATCGGATCAGACCCAGGGTTATGGCAGTAGGATTGGCAGAACACAGAGGGGGACCCGACCGATCCACAGCTTGCACATCCCGCCCCTCTGGCCGGTTGAGCACCCGCACGCTCGTTTCGTGGGTTCACTTAGGCATACGGAGTTCATTCCTAGTCTAAGCATACGGAGTTCATTCCCAGTCTAAGATCAGACCGGACCGAGGGTTGTGGCAGCACATGCTGGGCTCGGGCATGTGCTGGTGCTGGATTTTTCTTCGTCGGGGCACCATCGTTGGAGCATCACCAGAGAACCTGACCGACGGCATTGGGATTCCGACGATCGGGGGTGCCGGGGGGGTGTACGCACATGATGTGCGATGGATGCTGGTACTAGGCCCTTATATTGTCCCCGTATCCCTCATCAAACCTCGAGAACTCACACCCCCTTAAAGAGCATTTAAGATTTTACAGATTTGCCGCCAGTAGCCATTAAAGTGTCTAAAATGGGGACACTTTTTTCAAATGGTCAAAAAATCATGTACACTTCGAGTTTTTAGCTAAATTTTTTTGTGCACGCCAACAAAAATACAAAGATCACGTCTACAAAGTTTGGGCCCAAAACTCCTTTCAAAAAAATTTTAAAAAATCCCGAACAGTAAAAAGTTTCAAAAATCCTGAAAAATAGAAAACGAGTCGTCTTGCCATGAAACTTCACGTGAAGGCTTAAGGGACCATTGTATGAATTCACAAGCCATAAAAATGACATTGGCACACAGAAATATGAAGATGTACCTAAACCCACCTACCACCCAATCGATCCACGGCTTGCGCAGTCCGTCTCTCTGGCCGATGTAGTGCCCGCCCGCCTGCCCACTCGCTTGTTTCATCGACTGGCTTAGGCATACGGAGTTCATTCTCAGTCTAAGACCGGACCAGACCGAGGATTGCAGCAGCACATGCTGGGCTCGAGCATGTGCTGGTGCCACATTTTTCTTCGCCGGGGCACCATCGTCGGAGCATCGTCAGAGAACCTGATCGGCGGCATTGGGGTTCCGATGATCGAGGGGGCCGAGGGGGTGTGCGTGCATGATGTGCAATGGGTGCTGGTACTTGGCCCTTATATTGGCCCCCTATCCCTCATAAACCTCAAGAACTCACACCCCCTTAAAGCGCATTTGAGATTTTACAGGTTTGCTGCCAGTAGCCATTAAAGTGTCTGAAATGGGGACACTTTTTTTAAATGGTCAGAAAATCTTGTACACTTCGAGTTTTTAGCTGATGTTTTTTGTGCATGCCAAAAAAAATTCAAGGATCACGTCTACCAAGTTTGGGACCAAAACTCCTTTCGAAAAAATTTTAAAAAATCCCGAACCGTAAAAATTTTCCAAAAACGTGAAAAATAGAAAATGAGTCGTCTTGCCATGAAACTTCACGTGAAGGCTTAAGGGACCATTGTATGAATTTACAAGCCATAAAAATGGCATTGGCATGCAGAAATATGAAGATGTGCCTAAACTCACCTACCACCCTATCGATCCACGGCTTGCGCATCCCGTTTCTCTGGCCGACGTAGTGCCCGCTCGCCCGCCAGCTCGTTTCATCGGTTGGCTTAAGCATACGGAGTTCATTCCCAGTCTAAGATCAGACTGGACCGAGGGTTGCAGCAACAAGATCGGCAGCACATAGAGGGGGACCTGGCTGATCTGCGGCTTGCGCATCCCGCCCCTCTGGCCGGTTGAGCGTCCGTACGCTAGTTTCGTTGGTTGACTTAGGCATACGGATTTCATTCCCAGTCTAAGCATACAGAGTTCACTCACAGTCTAAGATCGGACCGAATCGAGGGTTACGGCAGCACATGCTGGGCTCGAGCATGTGCTGGTACCGAATTTTTCTTCGCCGAGGCACCATCCCCAGAGAACTTGACCGACGACATTGGGGTTCCGGAGATCGGGGGGCCGGGGAGGGTGTGCGCACATGATGTGCGATGGGTGCTGGTACCTGGCCCTTATATTGGCCCTCTGTCCCTCATCAAACCTTGAGACCTCAAACCCCCTTGAAGAGCATTTGAGATTTTATAGGTTTGTTGCCAGTAGCCATTAAAGTGTCCAAA
Organism: Durio zibethinus; assembly: GCF_047325235.1. Taxonomy (NCBI): domain Eukaryota; kingdom Viridiplantae; phylum Streptophyta; class Magnoliopsida; order Malvales; family Malvaceae; genus Durio; species Durio zibethinus. The sequence continues at coordinate 22,740,417 of NC_143162.1, read as the reverse complement.
ATTGCGACACTTTTTTCAATTGGTTACAAAATCTTCTACACTTCGAGTTTTTAGCTGAATTTTTTTATGCATGCCAAAAAAAATACAAGGATCACGTCTACCAAGTTTGGGGTCAAAAATCCTTCCAAAAAAATTTCAAAAAATCCCGAACCGCAAAAAGCTTTGAAAATCATGAAAAATGGAAAACGAGTCGTCTTGCCATGAAACTTCATGTGAAGGGTTAAGGGACCATTGTATGAATTTACAAGCCATAAAAATAGCATTGGCACATAGAAAGATGAAGATGTGCCTAAACCCACCTACCACCCTATCGATCCACGGCTTGCGCATCCCGTCTCTCTGGCCGACGTAGTGTCGGCCCACCTGCCCGCTCATTTCGTCAGTTTGCTTAGGCATACGGAGTTCATTCCCAGTCTAAGATCAGAATGGACCTAGGGTTGCAGTAGCAAGATTGGCAGCACGCAGAGGGGGACCCGCCCGATCGTCGGCTTGTGCATCCCTCCCCTCTGGTCGACTGAGCACCCGCACACTCGTTTCATGAGTTGACTTAGGCATACAGAGTTCATTACCAGTCTAAGATCAGACCGGATCGAGGGTTGCGGCAGCACATGCTGGTCTCAAGCATGTGCTGGTGCCGCATTTTTCTTCACCGAGGCACCATCGTCGGAGCATCACCGGAGAACCCGACCGACGACATTGGGGTTCCGGCGATCGGGGGGGCTGGGGGTGTGCGCAAATGATGTGCGATGGGTGCTGGTACTTGGCCCTTATATTGGCCCTCCATCCCTCATCAAACCTCGAGAACTCACACCTCCTTAAAGAGCATTTGAGATTTTACAGGTTTGCTGCCAGTAGCCATTAAAGTGTCTGAAATGGGGACACTTTTTTCAAATGGTCACAAAATCTTGTACACTTCGAGTTTTTAGCTGAATTTTTTTGTGCATGCCAACAAAAATACAAGGATCACGTCTACTGAGTTTGGGGCCAAATCTCCTCCGAAAAAATTTTAAAAATCCCGAACTGCAAAGAGTTTCAAAAATCATGAAAAATAGAAAACGAGTCGTCTTGCCATGAAACTTCACGTGAAGGGTTAAGGGACCATTGTATGAATTTACAAGCCATAAAAATAGCATTGGCACATAGAAAGATGAAGATGTGCCTAAACCCACCTACCACCCTATCGATCCACGGCTTGCGCATCCTGTCTCTCTGGCCGACGTAGTGCCGGCCCGCCTGCCCGCTCATTTCGTCAGTTTGCTTAGGCATACGGAGTTCATTCCCAGTCTAAGATCAGAATGGACCTAGGGTTGCGGTAGCAAGATTGGCAGCACGCAGAGGGGGACCCGCCCGATCGTCGGCTTGTGCATCCCTCCCCTCTGGTCGACTGAGCACCCGTACGCTCGTTTCGTGAGTTGACTTAGGCATACAGAGTTCATTACCAGTCTAAGATCAGACCGGATCGAGGGTTGCGGCAGCACATGCTGGTCTCAAGCATGTGCTGGTGCCGCATTTTTCTTCACCGAGGCACCATCGTCGGAGCATCACCGGAGAACCCGACAGACGACATTGGGGTTCCGACGATCGGGGGGGGCTGGGGGTGTGCGCACATGATGTGCGATGGGTGCTGGTACTTGGCCCTTATATTGGCCCTCCATCCCTCATCAAACCTCAAGAACTCACACCTCCTTAAAGAGCATTTGAGATTTTACAGGTTTGCTGTCAGTAGCCATTAAAGTGTCTGAAATGGGGACACTTTTTTCAAATGGTCACAAAATCTTGTACAATTCGAGTTTTTAGCTGAATTTTTTTGTGCATGCCAAAAAAAATACAAGGATCATGTATACCAAGTTTGGAATCAAAACTCCTTCCAAAAAAAGTTTAAAAAATCTCGAACCGTAAAAAGTTTTGAAAATCATGAAAAATAAAAAACAAGTCGTCTTGCCATTAAACTTAACGTGAAGGCTTAAGGGACCACTGTATGAATTTACAAGCCATAAAAATGGCATTGGCATGTAGAAATATGAAGATTTGCCTAAACCCACCTACCACCCTATCGATCCACGGCTTGCGCATCCCGTCACTCTGGCCGGTGTAGTGCCTGCCCGCCTGCCTGCCCGTTCATTTTGTCGGTTAGCTTAGGCATATGGAGTTCATTCCCAATCTAAGATCAGACTGGACTGAGGGTTGTGGCAGTAGGATCGGCAGCACACAGGGGGGGACCCGATCGATCCCCGGCTTGCGCATTCCACCCCTCTAGCCGGCTGAGCACCCGCTCGGTCATTTCGTGCGTTGACTTAGGCATACGAAATTCATTCCCAGACTGAGATCGGACCAGACCGAGGGTTGTGGCAGCACATGCTAGGCTCGGCCATGTGCTGGTGCCGCATTTTTCTTCGTCGGGTCACCATCGTCGGAGCATCGTCGGAGACCCTGACCGACGGCTTTGGGGTTCCGGCGATCGGGGGGCCGGGGGGGTGTGCACACATGATGTGCGATGGGTACTGGTACTTGGCCCTTATATTGGCCCCCTATCCCTCATCAAACCTCGAGAACTCACACCCCTTTAAAGAGCATTTGAGATTTTACAGGTTTGCTGCCAGTAGCCATTAAAGTGTCTGAAATTGGGACACTTTTTTCAAATGGTCACAAAATCTTGTACACTTCGAGTTTTTATCTAAATTTTTCTGTGCAAGCCAATAAAAATACTAGGATCACTTCTGCAAATTTTGGGGCCAAAAATCCTTTCAAAAATATTTTAAAAAATCCTGAACCGTAAAAACTTTCAAAAATTGTGAAAAATAGAAAACGAATATTCTTGGCATGAAACTTCACGTGAAGGCTTAAGGGACCATTGTATGAATTTACAAGCCATAAAAATGGCATTGGCACACAGAAATATGAAGATGTTTCTAAACCCACCTACCATCCTATCGATCCAGGGCTTGCGCATCGCGTCTCTCTAGCAGGCGTAGTGCCCGCCCGCCCGCCCGCCCGCTCGTTTCGTCGGTCGGCTTAGGCATACGGAGTTCATTCCCAATCTAAGATCGGACCGGACCAAGGGTTGCGGTAGTAGGATCGCCAGTACGCAGAGGGGGACCCGATCGATCCTCGGTTTACGCATCCCACCCCTCTGGTAGGCTGAGCGCCCGCACGCTCCTTTCGTGGGTTGACTTAGGCATACAGAGGTCATTCCCAGTCTAAGCATAGGAGTTCATTGCCAGTCTAAGATCAGACCGGACCGAGGGTTGCGGCAGCACATGCTGGTTTCAGGCATGTGCTGGTGCCGCATTTTTCTTCGCCGGAGCATTGCCGGAGAACCTGATCGGCGGCATTGGGGTTCCGACGATCGGGGGGGCCGAGGGGGGGTTTACGCACATGATGTGCGACGGGTGCTGGTACTTGGCCCTTATATTGGCCCCCTATCCCTCATCAAACCTCGAGAAGTCACACCCCCTTAAAGAGCATTTGAGATTTTGCAGGTTTGTTGCCAGTAGCCATTAAAGTGTCTGAAATGGGGACACTTTTTTCAAATGGTCACAAAATCTTGTACACTTTGGGTTTTTAGCTCAATTTTTTTGTGCATGCCAAAAAAAAAAACAAGGATCACGTCTACTAAGTTTGGGGCAAAACTCCTTCCGAAAAAATTTTAAAAAAACCCGAACTGCAAAAAGTTTTGAAAATCATGAAAAATAGAAAACGTGTCGTCTTGCCATGAAACTTCACATGAAGGCTTAAGGGACCATTGTATGAATTTACAAGCCATAAAAATGGTGTTGGCATGCAGAAATTTGAAGATGTGCCTAAACCCACCTACCACCCTATCGATCCACGGCTTGCGCATCCCGTCTCTCTGTCCGGCGTAGTGCCCGCCAGGCCCGCCTTCTGCTCATTTCATCGGTTGGCTTTGACATACAGAGTTCATTCCCAGTCTAAGATTGGACCAAACTGAGGGTTGTGGCAGCAGGATCGATAGCACTCAGTGGGGGACCTGGCCGATCCCCGACTTGCGCATCCCGCCCCTCTGGCCGGCTGAGCGCCCGTACGCTCGTTTCGTTGGTTGACTTAGCCATACGGAGTTCATTCCCAGTCTAAGATTGGACCAGACTGAGGGTTGTGGTAGCACATGCTAGGCTCGGGGATGTGCTGGTGCCGTATTTTTCTTCGTCGAGTCACCATCGTCAGAGCATCACCAGAGAACCTGACTGGCGGCATTGGGGTTCCGGCGATCGGGCTGGCCAGGGGGGCTGTGCGCACATGATGTGCGATGGGTGCTGGTACATGGCCCTTATATTGGCCCCCTATCCTCATCAAACCTTGAGAACTCACACCCCCTTAAAGAGCATTTGAGATTTTACAGGTTTGTTGCCAGTAGCCATTAAAGTGTTTGAAATGGGGAAACTTTTTTCAAATTGTCACAAAATCTTGTACACTTCAAGTTTTTAGCTGAATTTTTTTGTGCATGCCAACAAAATACAAGGATCATGTCTACCAAGTTTGGGGCCAAAAATCCTTCCGAAAAAATTTTAAAAAATCCCGAACCGTAAAAAGTTTCAAAAATCATGAAAAATAGAAAACGAGTATTCTTGCCATGAAACTTCATGTGAAGGCTTAAAAGGCCATTGTATGAATTTACAAGCCATAAAAGTGGCATTTGCACACAGAAATAAGAAGATGTTTCTAAACCCACCTACCACCCTATCGATCCAGGGCTTGCGCATCCCGTCTCTCTGGCCGGCGTAGTGCCCGCCCGCCCGCACGTTCGTTTCGTCAGTTGGCTTAGGCATACGGAGTTCATTCCTAGTCTAAGATCAGACAGGACCAAGGGTTGCGACAGCAGGATCGGCAGCACGCAGAGGGGGACCCGATCGATCGTCGGCTTGAGCATCCCGCCCCTCTGGCAGGCTGAGCGCCTGCATGCTCGTTTTGTGGGTTGACTTAGGCATATAGAGTTCATTCCCAATCTAAGCATACAGAGTTCATTCCCAGTCTAAGATCGGATCGGACTGAGGGTTGCGACAGCACATGCTGGTTTCGGGCATGTGCTGGTGCCGCATTTTTCTTCGTCGGAGCATCGTCGGAGAACCTGATCGGCGGCATTGGGGTTCCGATGATCGGGGGGGCCGGGGGGTGTTCCCACATGATGTGCGAGGGGTGCTGGTACTTGGCCCTTATATTGGCCCCCTATCCCTCATCAAACCTCGAGAACTCACACCCTCTTAAAGAGCATTTGAGATTTTACAGGTTTGCTACCAGTAGCCATTAAAGTGTCTGAAATGGGGACACTTTTTTCAAATGGTCACAACATATTGTACACTTCGTGTTTTTAGCTGAATTTTTTTGTGCATGCCAATAAAAATACAAGGATCTCGTCTACCAAGTTTGGGGCCAAAACTCTTTCCGAAAAAATTTTAAAAAATCCCAAACCATAAAAGTTTTGAAAATCGTGAAAAATAGAAAACGAGTTGTCTTGCCGTGAAACTTCACGTGAAGGCTTAAGGGACCATTGTATGAATTTACAGGCCATAAAAATGGCATTGGTATGCAGAAATATGAAGATGTGCCTAAACCCACCTACCACCCTATCGATCCACGGCTTACGCATCCCATCTCTACTGCCCGCCCGCCCGCTCATTTCATCAGTTGGCTTAGGCATACGGAGTTCATTACTAGTCTAAGATCAGACCGGACCAAGGGTTGCGGTAGCAGGATCGGTAGCACGTAGAGGGGGACCCGATCGATCCCCGACTTGCGCATCTCGCCCCTCTGGCCGGTTGAGCACCCACACATTCGTTTCGTGGGTTGATTTAGGCATACAGAGTTCATTCGCAGTCTAAGCATACGGAGTTCATTCCCAGTCTAAGATCAGACCGGATCGAGGGTTGCGACAGCAAATGCTAGGCTCGGGCATGTCCTGGTGCTGCATTTTTCTTCATCGGGGCACCATCGTCGGAGCATCACTGGAGAACTTGACCGACAGCATTAGGGTTCCGGTGATCGGGGGGGCCTGGGGGGTGTGCGCACATGATGTGCGATGGGTGCTGGTACTTGGCCCTTATATTGGCCCCCTATCCCTCATCAAACCCCGAGAACTCACACCCCTTAAAGAGCATTTGAGATTTTACAGGTTTGCTTAGGCATACGGAGTTCATTCCCAGTCTAAGATCGGACCGAACCGAGGGTTACGGCAGCAGGATCGGTAGGATGCAGAGGGGGACCCGATCGATCTCCGGCTTGCGCATCCCACCCCTCCGGCCGACTAAGCGCCCGTACGTTCGTTTCAAGGGTTGACTTAGGCATACGGAGTTCATTCCCAGTCTAACCATATGGAGTTCATTACCAGTCTAAGATCGGACCGGACCGAGGGTTGCGGCAGCACATGTTGGGCTCGGTATGTGCTGGTGCCGTATTTTTCTTCACCGGGGCACCACCGTCGAAGCATCATCGAGAAACCTGACTGACGGCATTGGGGTTCCGATGATCGGGGGGCCGGGGGTGTGCGCACATGATGTGCCATGGGTGCTGGTACTTGGCCCTTATAATGGCCCCCTATCCCTCATCAAACCTTGAAAACTCACACCCCCTTAAAGAGCATTTGAGATTTTATAGGTTTGCTGCCAGTAAGCATTAAAGTGTCTGAAATGGGGACACTTTTTTCACATGGTCAAAAAATCTTGTACACTTCCCAGTCTACGGTTCGATCAAAAAATGTTGGCTTAGGCATACGGAGTTCATTCCTAGTCTAAGATCGGACCAGACCGAGGGTTGCGGCAGCAGGATCAGCAGCAGGCAGAGGGGGACTCGACCGATCCTCGGCTTGCGCATACCGCCCCTCTGGCCGAATGAGCGCCTGCACGCTTGTTTCGTGGGTTGATTTAGGCATACGGAGTTGATTCCCAATCTAAGATCGGACCAGACTGAGAGTTGCGGTAGCACATGCTGGCCTTGAGCATGTGCTGGGGCCGTATTTTTCTTCACCGGGGCACCATCGTCAAAGCATCGTCGGAGAACCTGACCGACGGCATTAGGGTTTCGGCGATCGGAGGGGCCGGGGGGTGTGCGTACATGATGGGCAATGGGTGCTGGTACTTGGCCTTTATATTGGCCCCCTATCCCTTATCAAACTTCGAGAACTCACACCCCCTTAAAGAGCATTTGAGATTTTACAGGTTTGCTGCCAGTAGCCACTAATGTGTCTGAAATGGGGACACTTTCTTCAAATGGTCACAAAATCTTGTACACTTCGAGTTTTTAGCTGAATTTTTTTATGCATGCCAACAAAAATACAAGGATCATGTCTACCAAGTTTGGGGCCAAAAATCCTTCCGAAAGAATTTAAAAAAATCTTGAACCGCAAAAAGTTTCAAAAATCGTGAAAAATAGAAAACTAGTCGTCTTGCCATGAAACTTCACGTGAAGGCTTAAGGGACCATTGTATGAATTTAAAAGCCATAAAAATGGCATTGGCATGTAGAAATATGAAGATGTGCCTAAACCCACCTACCACCCTATCGATCCACGGCTTGCGCATCCCGTCTCTCTGGCCGGCATAGTGCCCGCCCGTCCGCCCACTCGTTTCATCGGTAGGCTTAGGCATACGGACTTCATTCCCAGTCTAAGATCAGGCCGAATCGAGGGTTACGATAGGAAGATCGATAGCACGCAGAGGGGGACCCGGTCGATCCCCGGCTTGTGCATCCCATCCCTCTGGCAGGATGAGCGCCCGCACGCTCGTTTCATGGGTTGACTTAGGCATACGGAGTTCATTCCCAGTCTAAGCATACGGAGTTCATTCCCAGTCTAAGATTGGACCGGACAGAGGGTTGTGGCAGCACATGCTGGACTCGAGCATGTGCTGGTGTCACATTTTTCTTCACCGGGGCACCATCGTCGGAGCATCGTCAGAGAACCTGACTGACGGCATTTGGGTTCTGGCCATCGGGGGGTGTGCGCACATGATGTGCCAATGGTGCTGGTACTTGGCCCTTATATTGGCCCCCTATCCCACATCAAACCTCGAGAACTCACACCCCCTTAAAGAGCATTTGAGATTTTACAGGTTTGCTGCCAGTAGCCATTAACGTGTCTGAAATGAGGACACTTTTTTCAAATGGTTACAAAATCTTTTACACTTCGAGGTTTTAGATGAATTTTTGTGTGGAAGTGAACAAAAATACAAGGATCATGTCCACCACGTTTGGGGCCAAAACCCCTTCTGAAAAAATTAAAAAAAATCCTGAACCGTAAAATGTTTCAAAAATCATGAAAAATAAAAAAGAAGTCGTCTTGCCATGAAACTTCACGTGAAGGCTTAAGGGACCATTGTATGAATTTACAAGCCATAAAAATGGCATTGGCACATAGAAATATGAAGATGTGCCTAAACCCACCTACCACCCTATCGATCCACGGCTTGCGCATCCCGTCTCTCTGGTTGACATAGTGTCCGCCCGCCCGCCCGCCCGCTCATTTTGTCGGTTGGCTTAGGCATACGGAGTTCGTTCCCAGTGTAAGATCAAACCTGACTGAGGGTTACGGCAGCAAGAACGGTTGCACGCAGAGGGGGACCCGGCCTATCCCCTGCTTGCGTATCCCACCCCTCTTGCCGGATGAGCGCCCGCACGCTCGTTTCGTGGGTTGACTTAGTCATACGGAGTTCATTCTCAGTCTAAGATTGGACCGGACAGAGGGTTACGGTAACACATGCTGGGCTCGGGCATGTGCTGGTGTCGTATTTTTCTTCACCGGGGCACCATCGTCGAAGCATCGTCGGAGAACCTGACTGGCGGCATTGGGGTTCTGGCAATCGGGGGGGCCGGGGGGTGTGCACACATGATGTGCGATGGGTGCTGGTACTTGGCCCTTATATTGGCCCCCTATCCCTCATTAAACCTCGAGAACTCACACCCCCTTAAAGTGCATTTGAGATTTTACAGGTTTGCTGCCAGTAGCCATTAACGTGTCTGAATGGGGACACTTTTTTCGAATGGTCACAAAATCTTGTACACTTCAAGTTTTTAGCTGAATATTTTCATGCATGCCAACAAAAATAAATGGATCACATCTACCAAGTTTGGGGTCAAAACTCCTTTCGAAAAAATTTAAAAAAATCCTGAACCGTAAAAAGTTTCAAAAATCATAAAAAATAAAAAATGAGTCATGTTGCCATGAAACTTCACGTGAAGGCTTAAGGGACCATTGTATGAATTTACAAGTGAAAAAATTGGCATTGGCACACAGAAATATGAAGATGTGCCTAAACCCACCTACCACCCTATCGATCCACAGCTTGCGCATCTCGTCTCTCTGGCTGACATAGTGTCTGCCCGCCCGCCCGCCCGCTCGTTTCGACGGTTGGCTTAGGCGTACGGAGTCCAATCCCAATGTAAGATTGGACCTGACTGAGGGTTGCGACAGCAAGATCGGTAGCACGCAGAGGGGGACCCGGCCTATCCTCGGCTTGCGCATCCCACCCCTCGGCCGGATGAGCGCCCGCACGCTCGTTTCGTGGGTTGACTTAGGCATACGAAAATCATTCTCAATCTAAGATCGGACCAGACCAAGGGTTACGGCAGCACATGCTAGGCTCGGGCATGTGCTGGTGTCACATTTTTCTTCACCGGGGCACCATCGTCAGAGCATCGTCGAAGAACCTCACCGGTGGCATTGGGGTTCTGGCTATCGGGGGGGCCGGGGGGGTGTGCGCACATGATGTGTGATGGCTGCTGGTACTTGGCCCTTATATTGGCCCCCTATCCCTCATTAAACCTCAAGAACTCACACCCCCTTAAAGTGCATTTGAGATTTTACAGGTTTGCTGCCAGTAGCCATTAACGTGTCTGAATGGGGACACTTTTTTCAAATGGTCACAAAATCTTGTACACTTAAAGTTTTTAGCTGAATATTTTTGTGCATGCCAACAAAAATAAAAGGATCACGTCTACCAAGGTTGGGGCCAAAACTCCTTCCGAAAAAGTTTTAAAAAATCCCGAACCGTAAAAAGTTTCAAAAATCATGAAAAATAGAAAACGAGTAGTCTTGCCAGGAAACTTCACGTGAAGGCTTAAGGGACCATTGTATGAATTTACAAGCCATAAAAATGGCATTGGCACACAAAAATATAAAGATGTGCCTAAACCCACCTACCACCCTGTCGATCCATGGCTTGCGCATCCCGTCTCTCTGGCCGGCATAGTGTTCGCCCGCCCACCCGCCCACCCGCCCGCTCGTTTCATCAGTTGGCTTAGGCATACGGAGTTCATTCCTAGTGTAAGATCAGATCGGACCGAGGGTTGCGGTAGCAGGATCGACAGCACGCAGACGAGGACCTGGTCGATCCTCTGCTTGTGCATCCCGCGCCTCTGGCCAGTTGAGCGCCCGCACGCTCGTTTGTGGGTTGACTTAGGCATACGGAGTTCATTCTCAGTCTAAGATCAGATCGGACCGAAGGTTACGGCAGCACATACTGGGCTCGGGCATGTGCTGGTGTCGCATTTTTCTTGAACGGGGCACCATCAATGGATCATCGTCGGAGAACCTGACCGACGGCATTGGGGTTCTAGCGATCGGGAGGGCCGGGGGGGTGTGCGCACTTAATGTGCGATGGGTGCCGGTACTTGGCCTTTATATTGGCCCCCTATCCCTCATTAAACCTCGAGAACTTACACCCCTTAAAGTGCATTTGAGATTTTACAAGTTTGCTGCCAGTAGCCATTAACGTGTCTGAATGGGGACACTTTTTTCAAATCATCACAAAATCTTGTACACTTCAAGTTTTTAGCTGAATATTTTTGTACATGCCAACAAAAATAAAAGGATCACGTCTACCATGTTTGGGGCCAAAACACCTTTCGAAAAAATTTTCAAAAATCCCGAACCACAAAAAGTTTCAAAAATCGTGAAAAATATAAAACAAGTCATCTTGACATGAAACTTAATGTGAAGGCTTAAGGGACCATTGTATGAATTTACAAGCCATAAAAATGGCATTGGCACGAAGAAATATGAAGATGCGCCTAAACCCACCTACCACCCTATCGATCCAGGGCTTGCGCATCCCGTCTCTCTTGTCGGCATAGTGCACGCCCGCCCGTCCGCCCGCTCGTTTCGTCAGTTGGCTTAGGCATACGGAGTTAATTCCCAATCTAAGATCAGACCGGATCAAGGGTTGCAATAGCAGGATCGGCAGCACGTAGAGGGGGACCTGGCCGATCCTCGGCTTGCGCATCCCTCCCCTCTGGCCGACTGAGCGCCCGCACGCTCGTTTTGTGGGTTGACTTAGGCATACGGAGTTCATTCCTAGTCTAAGCATACAGAGTTCATTCCCAATCTATGATCAGACCGGACCGAGGGTTGCAACAGCACATGCTGGGCTCGGGCATGTGCTGGTGCCACATTTTTCTTCACCGGGGCACCATCGTCGGAGCATCGTCGGAGAACCTGACCGACGGTATTGGGGTTCCGACGATCGGGGGGACCGGGGGGGTGTGCGCACATGATTTGCGATGGGTGCTGGTACTTTGCCCTTATATTGGCCCCCTATCCCTCATCAAACCTCAAGAACTCACAACCCCTTAAAGAGCATTTGAGATTTTACAGGTTTGCTACTAGTAGCCATTAAAGTGTCTGAAATGGGGACACTTTTTTTACATGGTCACAAAATCTTGTACACTTCGAGTTTTTGGCCGAATTGTTTTGTGCATGCCAAAAAAAATACAAGGGTCACATCTACAAAGTTTGGGGCCAAAACTCCTTTCGAAAAAATTTTAAAAAATCCCGAACCTTAAAAAGTTTCAAAAATCATGAAAAATAGAAAATGGGTCGTCTTGCCATGAAACTTCACGTGAAGGCTTAAGGGACCATTGTATGAATTTAAAAGCCATAAAAATGGCATTGGCATGCAAAAATATGAAGATGAGCCTAAACCCACCTACCACCTTTTCGATCCACAGCTTGCGCATCCCGTCTCTCTGGCCGGCGTAGTGCCTGCTTGCCCACTCGTTTCGTCGGTTGGCTTAGGCATACGAAGTTCATTCCTAGTCTAAGATCGAATCGGACCGAGGGTTGCGGCAGTAGGATCGACAGCACCAGAGAGGGACCCGATCGATCCCCGCCTTGCACTTCACACCCCTCTGGCCGGCTGAGCGCCCGCACGCTCGTTTCGTGGGTTGACTTAGGCATACGGAGTTCATTCCCATTCTAAGATCAGACCAGATCGAGGGTTGCGGCAGCACATGCTAGGCTCGAGCATGTGCTGGTGCCGCATTTTTCTTCCCTTGGCACCATCGTCGGAGAACCTAATCGGCGGCATTAGGGTTCCAGTGATCGGGGGGGCCGGGGGGGTTTGCGCACATGATGTGCAATGGGTGCTGGTACTTGCCCTTATATTGGCCCCCTATCCCTCATCAAACCTCGAAAACTCACACCCCCTTAAAGAGCATTTGAGATTTTACAGGTTTGCTGCCAGTAGCCATTAAAGTGTCTGAAATGGGGACACTTTTTCCAAATGGTCACAAAATCTTGTACACTTCGAGTTTTTAGCTGAATTTTTTTGTGCATGCCAAAAAAAATACAAGGATCGCGTCTATCAAGTTTGGGGCCAAAACTCCATCTGGAAAAATTTTAAGAAATCCCGAACCGCAAAATTTTGAAAAATCATGAAAAATAGAAAACGAGTCGTCTTGCCATGAAACTTCATGTGAAGCCTTAAGGGACCATTGTATGAATTTACAAGCCATAAAAATGGCATTGGCATGCGGAAATTTGAAGATGTACCTAAACCCACATACCACCCTATCGATCCATGCCTTGCGCATCCCGTCTCTCTGGCCGACGTAGTGCCCGCCCGCCCGCCCGCTCGTTGCGTTGGTTGGCTTAGGCATACGGAGTTCATTCCCAGTCTAAGATTAGACAGGACCATGGGTTGCAGCAGTAGGATCGGCAGCACGTAGAGGGGGACCAGACCAATCCCCAGCTTGCGCATCTCGCCCCTCTGGCTGACTGAGCGCCCGCACGCTCATTTCGTGGGTTGACTTAGGCATACGGAGTTCATTCCCAGTCTAAGCATACAGAGTTCATTCCCAGTCTAATATCAGACTGGTCTGAGGGTTACGGCAGCACATACTGGGCTCGAGCATGTGCTAGTGCCGCATTTTTCTTCGTCGGGGCCCATCGTCGGAGAACTTGGTCGGCGGAATTGGCGTTCCGATGATCGGGGGGGCCAGGGGGGTTGTGCACACATAATGTGTGATGGGTGCTGTTACTTGGTCCTCATATTGGCTCCCTATCCCCATCAAACCTTGAGAACTCACACCCCCATAAAGAACATTTGAGATTTTATAGGTTTGCTACCAGTAGCCATTAAATTGTCCGAAATGGGGACACTTCTTTCAAATGGTCACAAAATCTTGTACACTTCGAGTTTTTAGCTGAATTTTTTTATGCATGCCAAGAAAAATACAAGGATCACGTCTACCAAGTTTCGGGCCAAAACTCCTTCCAAAAAAATTTTAAAAAATCCCGAACCCTAAAAAGTTTCAAAAATCATGAAAAATAGAAAACGAGTCGTCTTGCCATGAAACTTCACGTGAAGGCTTAAGGGACGATTGTATGAATTTACAAGCCATAAAAATGGCATTGGCATGCAGAAATATGAAGATGTGCCTAAACCCACCTACCACCCTATCAATCCATGGCTTGCGCATCCCGTCTCTCTGGCCGGCGTAGTGCCCACCAACCTGCCCGTCCACTCGTTTCATTGGTTGGCTTAGGCATACGGAGTTCATTCCCAATCTAAGATTAGATCGGACAGAGGGTTGCGGCAGCAAGATCGACAGCACACAGAGGGGGACCCGAGCGATCCCCGGCTTACGTATCTCACCCCTCTGGTCGGCTGAGCACCCGTATGCTCGTTTCGTGGGTTGACTTAGGCATAGGGAGTTCATTCCCAGTCGAAGCATATGGAGTTCATTCCCAATCTACGATCGGACCAGACCGAGGGTTGCGGTAGCACATGCTAGGCTCGGGCATGTGCTGGTGCCACATTTTTCTTCGTCGGGGCACCATCGCCGGAGCGTCACCGGAGAACCTGATCGACGGCATTAGAATTCTGGTGATCGGGGGGCCGGGGGGGGTTTGCGCACATGATGTGCAATGGGTGCTGGTACTTGGCCCTTATATTGGCCCCCTATCCCTCATCAAACCTCGAGAACTCACACCCCTTTAAAGAGCATTTGAGATTTTACAGGTTTGCTGCCAGTAGCTATTAAAGTGTCGGAAATGGGGACACTTTTTTTGAAATGGTCACAAAATCTTGTACACTTTGAGTTTTTAGCTAAAGTTTTTTGTACATGCCAACAAAAATACAAGGAGCACGTCTACCAAGTTTGGGGCCAAAACTCCTGTCGAAAAAATTTTAAAAAATCTCGAACCATAAAAAGTTTCAAAAATCATGAAAAATAGAAAACGAGTCGTCTTGCCATGAAACCTCATGTGAAGGCTTAAGGGACCATTGTATGAATTTACAAGCCATAAAAATGGTACTGGCACGTAGAAATATGAAGATGTGCCTAAACCCACCTACCACCCTATCGAACCACTTGCGCATCCTGTCTCTCTGGCCAGTGTAGTGCCCGTTCGCTTGCCCGTCAACTTGTTTCGTCGGTTGGCTTAGGCATACAAAGTTCATTCCAGTCTAAGAATGGATCGGATCGAGGGTTGCGGCAGCAAGATCGGTAGCACGCAGAGGGGGACCCGACCAATCCTCGACTTGCACATCTCGCCCCTCTGGTCGGCTGAGCGCTAGCACGAACGTTTCGTGGGTTGACTTAGGCATATGGAGTTCATTCCCAGTCTAAGATTGGACCAGACTGAGGGTTACGGCAGAACATGCTGGGCTTGGGCATGTGCTGGTGTCACATTTTTCTTCGTCGGGGTACCATCGTCGGAGAACTTGACCGACGGCATTGGGGTTCCAATGATCGGGCGAGCTGGGAGGGCTGTGCGCACATAATGTGCGATGGGTGCTGGTACTTGGCCCTCATATTGGCCCCCTATCCCTTATCAAACCTCCAGAACTCACACCCCCATAAAGAGCATTTGAGATTTTACAGGTTTCCTGCCAGTAGCCATTAAAGTGTTTGAAATGGGGACACTTTTTTCAAATGGTCACAAAATCTTGTACACTTTGAGTTTTTGGCTGAATTTTTTTGTGCATGCCAACAAAAATACAAGGATCACGTCTACCAAGTTTGGGGCCAAAAATCCTCCCAAAAAAATTTTAAAAAATCTCGAACCGCAAAAAGTTTCAAAAATCATGAAAAATAGAAAATGAGTCGCCCTGCCACGAAACTTCACGTGAAGGCTTAAGGTACCATTGTATGAATTTACAAGCCATAAAAATGGCATTGGCATGCAGAAATATGAAGATGTACCAAAACCCACCTACCACCCTATCGATCCATAGCTTGCGCATCTCGTCTCTCTGGCCGACGTAGTGCCCACCCACCCGCCGGCCTGCTCGTTTCGTCGGTTGGCTTAGGCATACAGAGTTCATTCCCAGTCTAAGATAGGACTAGACTAAGGGTTGCGGTAGCAGGATCAGCAGCACGGAGAAGGGGATCCGGCCGATCCCCGGCTTGCGCATCCCGCCCCTCTGGCCGACTGAGAGCCCGCATGCTCGTTTCGTGGGTTGACTTAGGCATACGGAGTTTATTCCTAGCTAAGCATATGGAGTTCATTCCCAGTATAAAATCGGACCAGACCAAGGTTTGCGGTAGCACAGGTTGGGCTCGGGCATGTGCTGGTGCTGCATTTTTCTTCATCGGGGCACCATCGTCGGAGCATCGCCGGAGAACCTGATCGAAGGCGTTAGGGTTCCGGCGATTGGGGGGGCCGGGGGGGTGTGCGCACATGATGTGCGATGGGTGCTAGTACTTGGCCCGTATATTGGCCCCCTATCCCTCATCAAAACTTGAGAACTCACACGCCCTTAAGGAGCATTTGAGATTTTACAGGTTTGCTGTCAATAGCCATTAAAATGTCTGAATTGGGGACACTTTTTTCAAATGGTCACAAAATCTTGTACACTTCGAGTTTTTAGCTGAATATTTTTTTGCATGCCAAGAAAAATACAAGGATCTTGCTACCAAGTTTGGGGCCAAAATTCCTTCTGAAAAAATTTTAAAAAATCCCAAACCGTAAAAAGTTTTGAAAATCGTGAAAAATAGAAAAAGAGTCGTCTTGCCATGAAACTTCATGTGAAGGCTTAAGGGGCCATTGTATGAATTTACAAGCCATAAAAATGGCATTGGCATGCAGAAATATGAAGATCTGCCTAAACCCACCTACCACCCTATCAATCCACGGCTTGTGCATCCTGTCTCTCTGGCCGGTGTAGTGCCCGCCCGCCCACTCGTTTCATTGGTTAGCTTAGGCATACGGAGTTCATTCCCAGTCTAAGATCGAACTGGATCAAGGGTTACAGCAGCACATGCTGGGCTCGGGCATGTGTTGGTGCCGCATTTTTCTTCCATGGGCACCATCGTCGGAGCATCGCCGGACCGGCGGCATTGGGGTTCTGGCGATCGAGGGGGCCGAGGGGGGTGTGCGCACATGATGTGCAATGGGTGTTGGTACTTGGCCCTTATATTGGCCCCCTATCCCTCATCAAACCTTGAGAACTCACACCCCTTAAAGAGCATTTGAGATTTTATAGGTTTGCCGCTAGTAGCTATTAAAGTGTCTGAAATGGGACACTTTTTTCAAATGGTCACAAAATCTTGTACACTTTGAGTTTTTAGCTGAATTTTTTTGTGCATGCCAACAAAAATACAAGGATCACGTCTACCAAGTTTGGGGCCAAAAATCCTTCCAAAAAAATTTTAAAAAATCCCGAACCGCAAAAAGTTTCAAAAATGGTGAAAAATAGGAAACGAGTCATCTTGCCGTGAAACTACATGTGAAGGCTTAAGGGACCATTGTATGAATTTACAAGCCATAAAAATGGCATTGGCATGCAGAAATATGAAGATGTACCTAAACCCACCTACCACCCTATCGATCCATGGCTTGCGCATCCCATCTCTCTGGCCGACGTAGTGCCCGCCCGCCCGTTCGCCTGCTCATTTCGTCGGTTGGCTTAGGCATACGGAGTTCATTCCCAGTCTAAGATCGGACCGAACGGAGTGTTACGGTAGCAGGATCGACAGCATGCAGAGGGGAACTCGGTCGATCCCTGGCTTGCGCATCCCGCCCCTCTGGCCGACTGAGTGCCCACACACTCGTTTCATGGGTTGACTTAGGCATACGAAGTTCATTCCCAGTCTAAGCATACGGAGTTCATTCGTAGTCTAAGATCGAACTAGACCAGGGGTTACAGTAGCACATGCTGGGCTCGGGCATGACCTGGTGCCGCATTTTTTTTTTCATCGGGGCACCATCGCCGGAGCATCGTGGGAGAACCTGACCGGCGGCATTGGGGTTCCGGTGATCAGGGGGCCGGGGGGTGTGCGCACATGATGTGCGATGGGCGCTGGTATTGGCCCTTATATTGGCCCCCTATCCCTCATCAAACCTCGAGAACTCACACCCCCTTAAAGAGCATTTGAGATTTTACAGGTTTGCTACCAATAGCCATTAAAGTGTCTGAAATAAGGACACTTTTTTAAAATTTGTTACAAAATCTTGTACACTTCGAGTTTTTAGTTGAATTTTTTTGTGCATGCCAACAAAAATACAAGGATAACGTCTACCAAGTGTGGGGCGAAAACTCCTTCCAAAAAAATTTTAAAAAATCCTGAACCGTAAAAAGTTTCAAAAATTGTGACAAATAGAAAACGAGTCGTCTTGCCATGAAACTTCACGTGAAGGCTTAAAGGACCATTGTATGAATTTAGAAGCCATAAAAATGGCATTGGCATAGAGAAATATGAAGATGTACCTAAAGCCACCTACAACCCTATCGATCCACGGCTTGCGCATCCCGTCTCTCTGGCTGGCATAGTGCCCGCCCGCCCATTCGTTTTGTCGGTTAGCTTAGGCATACGGAGTTCATTCCCAGTCTAAGATCAGATCGGACCGAGGGTTTCGGTAGCAGGATCGGTAGCATGCAGATGGGGACTTGGTCGATCCTCGGCTTACGCATCCTGCCCCTTTGGCAGGCTGAGCGCCCGCACGCTCGTTTCGTGGGTTGACTTTGGCATACGGAGTTCATTCCCAGTCTAAGCATACGAGTTCATTCCCAGTCTAAGATCGGACCAACCGAGGGTTGCGGTAGCACATGCTGGGCTTGGGCATGTGCTGGTGCTGCATTTTCTTCGTCAGGGCACCATCGGTGGAGCATCGTCGAAGAACCTGATCGACGGCTTTGGGGTTCCAGCGATCGGGGGGGCCGGGGGGGGTGTACGCACATGATGTGCGAAGGGTGCTAGTATTTGGCCCTTATATTGGCCCCCTATCCCTCATCAAACCTTAAGAACTCACACCCCCTTAAAGAGCATTTGAGATTTTACAGGTTTGCTGCCAGTAGCCATTAAAGTGTCTGAAATGGGGACACTTTTTTCAAATGGTCACAAAATCTTTAACACTTCGAGTTTTTAGCTGAATTATTTTGTGCATGCCAACAAAAATACAAGGATTACGTCTACCAAGTTTGGGGCCAAAACTCCTTCCAAAAAAATTTTAAAAAATCTCGAACCATAAAAGGTTTCGAAAATCATGAAAAATAGAAAACGAGTCGTCTTGCCATGAAACTTGACGTGAAGGCTTAGGGCACCATTGTATGAATTTACAAGCCAAAAAAATGGCATTGGCACATAGAAATACGAAGATGAGCCTAAACCCACATACCACACTATCGATCCACTGCTTGCGCATCCCGTCTCTCTGGCCGACGTAGTGCCAGCCCACACGCCTGCTTGTTTCATCGGTTGGCTTAGGCATACAGAGTTCATTCCCAGTCTAAGATCAGACTAGACCGAGGGTTTCGACAGCATGATCGGCCGCACGCAGAGGGGGACCTGGACGATCCCCAGCATACGGAGTTCCTTCCCAGCCTAAAATCAGACCAGACCGAGGGTTGCGACAGCACATGCTAGGCTCGAGCAAGTGCTAGTGCCACATTTTTCTTCGCCGGGGCACCATCACCGAAGCATCGTCGGAGAGCCTGACCGGTGGCATTGGGGTTCCGACGATCGGAGGGGTCGAGGGGGGGGTTTACGCACATGATGTGCGATGGGTGCTGGTACTTGGCCCTTATATTGGCCCCTATATGGCATTGGCACACAGAAATGTAAAGATGTGCCTAAACCCATCGACCACCCTATCGATCCACGGCTTGCGCATCCCGTCTCTCTGGCCGACATAGTGCCCGCCCGCCTGCCTGCTCGCTCGTTTTGTCGGTTGGCTTAGGCATACAGAGTTCATTCCCAATCTAAGATCAGACTGGATCGAGGGTTGCGGCAGTAAGATCGACAGCACGTAGAGGGGGACCCGACCGATCCCCGGCTTGCGCATCCCGCCCCTTTAGCTGGTTGAGCTCCTGCACGCTCGTTTCGTGGGTTGACTTACGCATACGGAGTTCATTCCCAGTCTAAGCATATGGAGTTCATTCCCAGTCTAAGATCGGACCGGACCAAGGGTTGCGGCAGCACATGTAGGGCTCGAGCATGTGCTAGTGCCGCATTTTTCTTCGTCGGGGCACCATCACCGGAGCATCATCAGAGAACCTGACCAGTCGCATTGGGGTTTCGGTGATCAGGGGGGCCGGGGGGGTGTGCGCACATGATGTGTGATGGGTGCTGGTACTTGGCACTTATACTGGCCCCTATCCCTCATCAAACCTCGAGAACTCACACCCCATTAAAGAGCATTTGAGATTTTATAGGTTTGCTGCCAATAGCCATTAAAGTGTCTGAAATGGGGACACTTTTTTCAAATGGTCTCAAAATCTTGTACACTTTGAGTTTTTAGCTGATTGTTTTTGTGCATGCCAAAAAAAATACAAGGATCACGTCTACCAAGTTTGGGGGCAAAACTCCTTTCGAAAAAATTTTAAAAAATCCCGAATCGTAAAAAGTTTCAAAAATCGTGAAAAATAGAAAACGAGTCGTCTTTCCATGAAACTTCACGTGAAGGCTTAAGGGTCCATTGTATGAATTCACAAGCCATAAAAATGGCTTTGGCACACAGAAATATGAAGATGTGCCTAAACCCACCTACCACCTTATCGATCCACGGCTTGCGCATCTCGTCTCTCTGGCCGTCGTAGTGGTCGCCCGCCCGCCCGCCCGCTCGTTTCGTCGGTTGGCTTAGGCATACAGAGTTCGTTCCTAGTCTAAGATCGGACCGAACTGAGGGTTGTGGTAGCAAGATCGACGGCAGGCTGAGGGGGACCTGACCGATCCCCGTCTTGCGCATCCCGCCACTCTGGCCGACTGAGCACCCACACGCTTGTTTCGTGGGTTGACTTAGGCATACGAAGTTATTCCCAGTCTAAACATACTGAGTTCATTCCCAATCTATGATCGGATTGGACCGAGGGTTACGGCAGTACATGCTGGGATCGGGCATGTGCTGGTGATGCATTTTTCTTCATCGGAGCATCGTCGGAGAACCTGAATGGTGGCATTGGGGTTTTGGCGATCGAAGGTTGACTTAGGCATACGGAGTTCATTCCCAGTCTAAGCATACGGAGTTCATTCCCAATCTAAGATCGGACCGGAAGGAGGGTTGCGGCAGTACTTACTGGGCTCGGGCATGTGCTGGTTCTGCATTTTTCTTCGTCGGGCATCACCGGAGCATCACCGGAGAACCTGACCGGCAGTATTGGGGTTCCGACGATCGGGGGGGCCGGGGGGGTGTGCGCACAAGATGTGCGATGGGTACTGCTACTTGGCCCTTATATTGGCCCCCTATCCCTCATCAAACCTCGAGAACTCACACCCCCTTAAAGAGCATTTGAGATTTTACAGGTTTGCTGCCAGTAGCCATTAAAGTGTCTAAAATGGGGACACTTTTTTCAAATGGTCACAAAATCTTGTACACTTCGAGTTTTTAGCTGAATTTTTTTGTGCATGCCAAAAAAAATACAAGGATCACGTCTAATAAGTTTGGGGCCAAAACTTCTTCCGAAAAAATTTTAAAAAATCCCGAAGCGCAAAAAGTTTTGAAAATCATGAAAAATAGAAAACGATTCATCTTGCCATGAAACTTCACGTCAAGGTTTAAGGGACTGATTGTATGAATTTACAAGCCATAAAAATGGCATTGGCATGCAGAAATATGAAGATGTGCCTAAACCCACCTACCACCCTATCGATCCATGGCTTGCGCATCCCACCTCTCTGGCCGGCGTAGTGCCAGCTCGCCCGCTCGCACGCTCGTTTCGTCAGTTGGCTTAGGCATATGGAGTTTATTCCCAGTCTAAGATCAGACCAAACCGAGGGTTGCGACAGCAGGATCGGTAGCACGCAGAGGGGGACTCGGTCGATCCCTGGCTTGTGCATCCCGCCCCTCTGGCCGACTGAACGCCCGCACGCTCGTTACGTGGGTTGACTTAGGCATACAGAGTTCATTCCCAGTCTAAGCATATGGAGTTCATTCCCAATCTGAGATGGGACTGGACCGAGGGTTGCGACAGCACATGCTGGGCTTGGGCATGTGCTGGTGCCACACTTTTATTCGTCGGGGCACCATCACCGGAGAACCTAACCGACGACATTAGGGTTCCAACGATCGGGGGGCCGAGGGGGGTGTGCGCACATGATGTGCGATGGGTGCTGGTACTTGGCCCTTATATTGGCCACCTATCCCTCATCAAACCTCGAGAACTCACACCCCCTTAAAGAGCATTTGAGATTTTACAGGTTTGCTGCCAGTAACCATTAAAGTGTCTAAAATGGGGAGACTTTTTTCAAATGGTCACAAAATCTTGTACACTTCGAGTTTTTAGCTGAATTTTTTTGTGCATGCCAACAAAAATACAAGGATCACATCTACCATGTTTGGGGCCAAAACTCCTTTTGAAAAAATTTTAAAAAATCTCGAACCGCAAAAAGTTTCAAAAATGATGAAAAATAGAAAACGAGCCTGAAACTTCACGTGAAGGCTTAAGGGACCATTGTATGAGTTTACAAGCCATAAAAATGGCATTGGCAAGCAGAAATATGAAGATGTGCCTAAACCCACCTACCACCCTATCGATCCGTGGCTTGCGCATCCCGTCTCTCTGGCCGGTGTAGTGCCCACCCACCCGCCCGCCCGTTCGTTTCGTCGGTTGGCTTAGGCATACGAAGTTCATTCCCAATATAAGATCACACCGGACCAAGGGTGGTGGCAGCAGGATTGGCAGCACGCAAAGGGGGACCCGACCGATCCTCGACTTGCACATCCCGCCCCTCTGGTTGGTTGAGTGCCCGCATGCTCGTTTCGTGGGTTCGCTTAGGCATACGGAGCTCATTCCCAGTCTAAGCATACGGAGTTCATTCCCAGTCTAAGATCAGACCAGACTGGGGGTTGCGGCAGCACATGTTGGGCTCAGGCATGTGCTGGTGTCACATTTTTCTTCATCGGGGCACCATCGTCGGAGCATCGTCGGAGAACCTGACCGGCGGCATTGCGGTTCCAGCAATTGGGGGGCCGGGGGGTGTGCGCATATGATGTGCGATGGGTGCTGGTGCTTGGCTCTTATATGGCCCCCTATCCCTCATCAAACCTTGAAAACTCACACCTCCTTAAAGAGCATTTGAGATTTTACAGGTTTGCTGCCAATAGCCATTAAAGTGTCTGAAATTGGGACACTTTTTTCAAATGGTCACAAAATCTTGTACACTTCGAGTTTTTAGCTGAATTTTTTTGTGCATGCCAAAAAAAATACAAGGATCACATCTACCAAGTTTGGGGAGAAAAATCCTTCCAAAAAAATTTTAAAAAATCTTGAACCGCAAAAAGTTTCAAAAATCATGAAAAATAGAAAACGAGTCGTCTTGCCATGAAACTTCACGTGAAGGCTTAAGGGACCATTGTATGAATTTACAAGCCATAAAAATGGAATTGGCTTGCAGAAATATGAAGATGTGCCTAAACCCACCTACCACCCTATCTATCCACGGCTCGCGCATCCCGTCTCTCAGACCGGCGTAGTGCCTGCCCTCCCGCCTGCTCGTTTCATCGGTTGGCTCAGGCATACGGAGTTCATTCCCAGTCTAAGATCGGACTGGACCGAGGGTTGTGGCAGCACATCCTGGGCTCGAGCCTGTGCTGGTGCCGCATTTTTCTTCGTCGGGGCACCATCACTGAAGCATCATCAGAGAACCTGACTGGCGACATTGGGGTTCCAACGATCGGGGGGGCCAGGGGGTGTGCACACATGATGTGCGATGGGTGCTGGTACTTGGCCCTTATATTGGGCTCCTATCCCTCATCAAACCTTGAGAACTCACACCCCCTTAAAGAGCATTTGAGATTTTACAGGTTTGCTGCCAGTAGCCATTAAAGTGTCTGAAATGGGGACACTTTTTTCAAATGGTCACAAAAACTCGTACACTTCAAATTTTTTGCTGAATTTTTTTGTGCATGCCAAAAAAAATACAAGGATCACATCTACCAAGTTTCGGGCCAAAACTCCTTCCAAAAAATTTTTAAAAAACCCCAAACCGTAAAAAGTTTTGAAAATCTTGAAAAATAGAAAACGAGTTGTCTTACCATGAAACTTCACGTGAAGGCTTAAGGGACCACTGTAGGAATTTACAAGCCATAAAAATGGCATTGGCATGCAGAAATATATAGATGTGCCTAAACCCACCTACCACCCTATCGATCCACGGCTTGCGAATCCCATCTCTTTAGTTGGCGTAGTGCGCTTCCGCTCACTCGTTTCATCGGTTGGCTTAGTCATGCGGAGTTCATT
Organism: Durio zibethinus; assembly: GCF_047325235.1. Lineage (NCBI taxonomy): Eukaryota > Viridiplantae > Streptophyta > Magnoliopsida > Malvales > Malvaceae > Durio > Durio zibethinus. Next base: position 22,716,515 of record NC_143162.1, on the reverse strand, counting down.
CCCAGTCTAAGATCAGACCAGACCGAGGGTTGCAGCAGTACGATCGGCAGCATGTAGAGTGGGACCCGGCCGATCCCCGACTTGCGCATCCCGCCCCTCTGGCTGGCTGAGCGCCCGCACGCTTGTTTCATGGGTTGACTTAGGCATACGGGGTTCATTCCCAGTCTAAGCATACGGAGTTCATTCCCAGTCTAAGATTAGACCAGACTGAGGGTTGTGGCAGCACATGCTGGGCTCGGGCATGTGCAGGTGCCGCATTTTTCTTCCCCGGGGCACCATTGCCATTTTATCGCGGGAGAACTTAATCGGCGGCATTGGGGTTCCGACTATTGGGGGGGCCGGGGGTGTACACACATGATGTGCGGTGGGTGCTGGTACTTGGCCCTTATATTGGCCCCGTATCCCTCGTCAAACCTCGAGAACTCACACCCCCTTAAAGAGCATTTGAGATTTTACAGGTTTACTGCAAGTAGCCATTACAGTGCTTAAAATGGGGACACTTTTTTTGAAATGGTCACAAAATCTTGTACATTTTGACTTTTTAGCTGAACTTTTTTGTGCATGCCAACAAAAATACAAGGATCACGTCTACCAAGTTTGGGGCCAAAACTCCTTCCGAAAAAATTATAAAAAATCTCGAACCTTAAAAAGTTTCAAAAATCGTGAAAACGAGTCGTCTTGCCATGAAACTTCACGTGAAGGCTTAAGGGACCATTGTATGAATTTACAAACCATAAAAGTGGCATTGGCACGTAGAAATATGAAGATGTGCCTAAGCCCACCTACCACCCTATCGATCCACGGCTTGCGCATCCCGTGTCTCTGGCCGACATCGTGCCCGCCCGCTCATTTCGTCGGTTGGCTTAGGCATACGAAGTTCATTCCCAGTCTAAGATCAGACAGGACCGAGGGTTGTGGCAGTAGGATCGACAGCACGCAGAGGGGGACCCAGTCGATCCCCGGCTTGCACATCCCACCCCTCTGGCCGACTGAGCGCCCGCGCACTCGTTTCGTGGGTTGACTTAGGCATACGGAGTTCATTCCCAGTTTAAGCATACGGAGTTCATTCCCAGTCTAAGATCAGACCAGATCGAGGGTTTCGACAGCACATGTTGGGTTCGGGCATGTGCTGGTGCCGCATTTTTCTTCGTCGGGGCACCATCGCAGGAGCATTGCCGAAGAACCCAACCGGCGGCACTGGGTTTCGGCGATCGGGGAGGTCGGGGGGTGTACGCACATGATGTGCGATGGGTGCTGGTACTTGGCCCTTATATTGGCCCACTGTCCCTCATCAAACCTCAAGAACTCGCACCCCCTTAAAGAGCATTTGAGATTTTACAGGTTTGCTGCCAATAGCCATTAATGTGTCTGAAATGGGAACACTTTTTTCAAATGGTCACAAAATCTTGTACACTTCGAGTTTTTTGCTGAATTTTTTTGTGCGTGCCAACAAAAATACAAGGATTATGTCTACCAAGTTTGGGGCCAAAACTCCTTCCAAAAAAATCTTAAAAAATTCCAAACCAGAAAAAGTTTTGAAAATCGTGAAAAATAGAAAACGAGTCGTCTTGCCATGAAACTTCACGTGAAGGCTTAAGGGACCATTGTATGAATTTACAAGCCATAAAAATGGCATTGGCATGTAGAAATATGAAGATATGCCTAAACCCACCTACCAACCTATCGATCCACGGCTTGCGCATCCCGTCTCTCTGGCCGGCGTAGTGCCCTCCCTCCCGCTCGATTCATCGGTTGGCTTAGGCATACGGAGTTCATTCCCAGCTAAGATCAGATCAAACCGAGTGTTGAGGCAGCAGGATTGGTAGCACACAGAGGGGGACTCGATCGATCCCCGGCTTGCGCATCCGCCCCTCTGGTCGGCTAAGTGCCCGCATGCTCGTTTCGTGGCTTGACTTAGGCATACGGAGTTCATTCGTAGTCTAAGCATACGGAGTTCATTCCCAGTCTAAGATCAGACGAGATCGAGGGTTTCGACAGCACATGTTTGGCTCAAGCATGTGCTGGTGCCGCATTTTTCTTCGTTGGGGCACCATCGTCGGAGCAACTCCGGAGAACTTGACCGGCGGCATGGGGGTTCCAACGATCGGAGGGGCCGAGGGGGGTGTGCGCACATGATGTGTGATGGGTGCTGGTACTTGGCCCTTATATTGGCCCCCTATCCCTCATCAAACCTCGAGAACTCACACCCCCTTAAAGAGCATTTGAGATTTTACAAGTTTGCTACCAGTAGCCATTAAAGTGTCTGAAATGGGGACACTTTTTTCAAATGGTAACAAAATCTTGTACACTTCGAGTTTTTAGCTGAATTTTTTTGTGCATGCCAACAAAAATACAAGGATCACATCTACCAAGTTTGGGGCCAAAAATCCTTCTGAAAAAATTTAAAAAAATCCTGAACCATAAAAGGTTTCAAAAATTGTGAAAAATAGAAAACGAGTCGTCTTGCCATGAAACTTCATGTGAAGGCTTAAGGGACCATTGTATGAATTTACAAGCCATAAAAATGGCATTGGCACACAGAAATATGAAGATGTTCCCAAACCCACCTACCAACCTATCGATCCACGGCTTGCGCATCCCGTCTCTCTGGTCGACGTAGTGCCCGCCTGCCCGCCCGCTCGTTTCATCGATGGGCTTAGGCATACGGAGTTCATTCCCAGTCTAAGATCAGACCGAACTGAGGGTTGCAGCAGCAGGATCGACAGCACGTATAGGGGGACGCGGCCGATCCCCTGCTTGCGCATCCCGCCCCTCTGGCTGGCTGAGCGCCTGCACGCTCGTTTCGTGGGTTGGCTTAGGGATATGGAGTTCATTCCCAGTCTAAGCATATGGAGTTCATTCCCAGTCAAAGATCCGATCAGACCAAGGGTTGTGGTAGCACATGTTGGGCTCGGGCATGTGCTGGTGCCGCATTTTTCTTCGTTGAGGCACCATCACCGGAGAACCTGATCGACGGCATTGGGGTTCCGGTGATCGAGGGGGCCGGGGGGGGGTGTGCGCACTTGATGTGCGATGGTTGCTGGTACTTGGCCCTTATATTGGCCCCTATCCCTCATCAAACGTCGAGAACTCACACCCCCTTAAAGAGCATTTGAGATTTTACAGGTTTGCAGCCAGTAGCCATTAAAGTGTCTAAAATGGGGACACTTTTTTCAATGGTCACAAAATCTTGTACACTTCGATTTTTTAGCTGAATTTTTTTGTGCATGCCAAAAAAAATCCAAGGATCATGTCTACCAAGTTTGGGGCCAAAAATCCTTTCGAAAAAATTTAAAAAAATCTCGAACCGTAAAAAGTTTCAAAAATCGTGAAAAATAGAAAACGAGTCATCTTACCATGAAACTTCACGTGAAGGCTTAAGGGACCATTGTATGAATTTACAAGCTATAAAAATGGCATTGGCATGCAGAAATATGAAGATGTGCCTAAACCCACCTACCACCCTATCGATCCACGGCTTGCGCATCCTATCTCTCTGGCTGGAGTAGTGCCCGTCCGCCCGCCCGCTCGTTTCGTCGATTGGCTTAGGCATACAGAGTTCATTCCCAGTCTCAGATTGGACTAGACTGAGGGTTGTGGCAGTAGGATCGACAGCACACAGAGGGGGACCCGGCCGATCCCCGACTTGTGCATCCCGCCCCTTTGGCCGGCTGAGTGCCCGCACGCTCGTTTCGTGGGTTGACTTAGGCATATGGAGTTCATTTCCAGTCTAAGATCAGATCGGACCGAGGGTTACGGCAGCACATGCTAGGCTCGGGCATGTGCTGGTGTCACATTTTTCTTCGTCGGGGAACCATCACCGGAGCATCGTCTGAGAACCTGACCGGTGGCATTGGGGTTCCGGTGATCGGGGGGGCCGGGGTGGTGTGCAAAAATGATGTGCGATGGGTGCTGGTACTTGGCCCTTATATTAGCCCCCTATCCCTCTTCAAACCTCGAGAACTCACACCCCCTTAAAGAGCATTTGAGATTTTACAGGTTTTCTGCCAATAGCCATTAAAGTGTCTAAAATGGGGACACTTTTTTCAAATGGTCAGAAAATCTTGTACACTTTCATTTTTTAGCTGAATTTTTTTGTGCATGCCAAAAAAAATACAAGGATCACGTCTACCAAGTTTGGGGCCAAAAATCCTTCCGAAAAAATTTTAAAAAATCCCAAACCGCAAAAAGTTTTAAAAATCGTGAAAAATAGAAAACGAGTCGTCTTACCATGAAACTTCACGTGAAGGCTTAAGGGACCATTGTATGAATTCACAAGCCATAAAAATGGCATTAGCACATAGAAATATGAAGATGTGCCTAAACGCACCTACCACCCTATCGATCCGCGGCTTGCGCTTCCCATCTCTTTGGCCGGCGTAGTGCCCGCCCACCCGCCCGTCCACTCGTTTCGTCGGTTGGCTTAGGTATACTGAGTTCATTCCCAGTCTAAGATCGCACCAGTCTGAGCATTACGGCAGCTGGATCGGCAGCATGAAAAGGGGGACCTAGCCGATCCCCGACTTGCGCATCTTGCCCCTCTGGCCGGCTAAGCGCCCGCACGCTCGTTTCATTGGTTGACTAAGGCATATGGAGTTCATTCCCAGTCTAAGCATACGGAGTTCATTCCAGTCTAAGATTGGACCGGACTGAGGGTTGTGGCAGCACATGCTGGGCTCGGGCATGCGCTGGTGCCGCATTTTTTTCACCGAAGCATCACCGGAGAACCTGACCGACGGCATTAGGGTTCCGACGATCGGGGTGCCCGGGGGGGTGTGCGCACATGATGTGTGATGGGTGCTGGTACTTGGCCCTTATATTGGCCCCTATCCCTAATCAAACCTTGAGAACTCACACCCCCTTAAAGAGCATTTGAGATTTTATAGGTTTGCTGCCAGTACCCATTAAAGTGCCTGAAATGGTGACACTTTTTTCAAATGGTCACAAAATCTTGTACACTTCGAGTTTTTAGCTGAATTTTTTTGTGCTTGGCAAAAAAAATACAACGATCACGTCTAACAAGTTTGGGTTCAAAAATCCTTCCGAAAAAATTTTAAAAAATCCCGAACCGCAAAAAGTTTCAAAAATCTTGAAAAATAGAAAACGAGTCGTCTTGCCTTGAAACTTCACGTGAAGGCTTAAAGGCCCATTGTATGAATTTACAAGCCATAAAAATGGAATTGGCACGCAAAAATATGAAGATGTGCCTAAACCCACCTACCAACCTATCGATCCATGGCTTGCGCATCACGTCTAGATCCGGGGATATATCGCTAGACATTGACTTTAGGGAGTCGCCACCAATTTTTTTTATCTAGGTGCGATTGGCCACCTATGGAATCTGTCCTTTCAGGGAACACCTAAATTTAAGGGTCCCTAAAAGAATAGGTTCGGGTCTACTAACCAGAACAGAGTTCGGGAGTTCGGTTACGTGTGAGGAAGGTTATAGCACCCTCACAACGCCCATCAAAAGATGGTACCAGCTTAAATTTGTGTTATCCAAAGAGCCTTAAAATTTTACCAAGTAATTAATTATTGGAAATTATTCTCAATTGACTCTAATACTTTTAGCAAAAAATTGAGAAAATTCCCTCACCTCAAGAGTATGCAAGAAAAACTACTGCTTCACTTGCAGAGGTGCAATCGTCGGATTGGTTAAAGGAAAATCAAAATCAAAATCAAAATAGAAAGGAAGGAGAGAATGACTGTTCTTGTGTGGGGAAAATTGGTACTTTCAACTTTTCCCCAAAAATATTTTTTGGAAATTTATTTTTAAGGAAAATTGATACTTTCAACTTTTCCTAAAAAATATTTTTTTTGAAACTTTGATTTCCAAGGAAAATTGATACTTTCATCTTTTCCCTAAAAATATTTTTTGAAAATTTTGATTTTCAAGGAAAATTGATACTTTCAACTTTTCCTCAAAAATCCTTTTTTTGAAATTTTATTTTTAAGGAAAATTGATACCTTCAACTTTTCCTCAAAAATATTTTTTGGAAATTTATTTTTAAGGAAAATTGATACTTTCAACTTTTCCTCAAAAACAGTTTTTTGAAACTTTGATTTCCAAGGAAAATTGATACTTTCAACTTTTCCTCAAAAATATTTTTTTGAAACTTATTTTTAAGGAAAATTGATACTTTCAAATTTTCTCGAAAAATATTTTTTAGAAATTTATTTTTAAGGAAAATTGATACTTTCAACTTTTCCTCAAAAATATTTTTTTTGGAAAATTTGATTTTTATTTAAAGAAAATAGAATAATAAAAAAAAATAAAAAATAAAAAATAAAGAAAAGTAAAACAAAAATAAAAATAAAATTAAGATAAAAAGAATATTAAATAAACCTAATCTAATAAATAAACAAATAAAGGAAAAAAAATTCAAAAAAAAAAAATACCTGGAGTGGCTCGGATCGCGGTTCGGCTCGACTCGGCTTAAGGAAGAGAAACGACTTGGGGGAAGGCTTGGGAAGCTCGGCTCGGCTCGGCTTGGCTCGGAGGAAGGCGACACGCATGGGTCAGGAAACGGGTCGACGCCCGGGTCGGGTCGGATTTCGACAAAACGCGTGGATCTTTTGGTTACTTAAGGCCAAAACGACGTCATTTTGAGAGGGTATTTAAGGTCCTTCCCTCTATTTTTCGGTAGATAGCTCCTCTCTTCTCTCTCTCTTCTTCCCTTTTTCTCTCTCTTCTCTCTAAAAACTGAAGAACTCCGGTTGAATGTTCACCGGATTCTGAAAAATGGTGCCAGAATCTGAAAAATTTCATCGGAGGTTCGTCGGAAGTTGGTCGGAAGATCACCGAATTCTGGGATTCTCCGTCGAAAATTGGGCAGGTCATCGAAAACTTCAAGTTTGGCCGAAATTTTCGTCGAAAAGTTCAAACTTCGTCGAAAAATTCACCGAAATCTGGAATTTCCAGAAATTCCCAGAAAAAAAATCGCCAAAAAGTTTCAAAAAATTTCTTCTCACTCCCAAAACACTCCTAAACCTTTTCTTAGCTCTCTATACGCCCCTATTCTCTCAATCAGTAGCTTTTGCTTACTGTTTTCTCTGTGTTCTTCATTATGTTCCAGAGGTCCCTTTTATAGGGATTGATCAGGAGTTCCTGATCAATCCCAATTCCTCCTTGGACGGGAATTCAATCTTTGAATCCAATCTGGACTCTTCTGATTGAATTCCCATTCACAATGGGATTCTTCAACTTTCAATCACAGCCATGAAAAAAAGAAAACAAAAAATAATAATACTAATCAGATAATCGGGAAAAAAATCAGATAAAATTAATAGATAATTTAAAAAAATAATAAAAAATAAAATAAGAGAAACCTAAAAATATATTACAAAAAAAAAATAATAATAATAATAAAGATTTATACATATTAATAAATAAGTAAATAGCTAAAATAAAAATATAAAATATATATATAAAATAATAATAATAAAAATAAAATAAAAATAAAACTAAAAATAAAAATAAAAATAAAAATGAAAATGAAAATAAAAACGAAAATAAAATTAAAAAAAACATATACTTACCTATTTGGGCCAGGCCCAATTGATCCGGGCCTGGACCAAATTGGGTGTCTACAAAATGGGATTCTTCAACTTTCAATCACAGCCATCAAAAAAAGAAAACAAAAAATAATAATACTAATCAGATAATCGAGAAAAAAATCAGATAAAATTAACAGATAATTTAAAAAAATAATAAAAAATAAAATAAGATAAACCCAAAAATATATTACAAAAAATAATAATAATAATAATAAAGATATATACATATTAATAAATAAGTAAATAGCTAAAATAAAAATAAAAGAAAAAAATATATATATATAAAATAATAATAATAAAAATTAAATTAAATTAAATTAAAATTAAAATTAAAAATGAAAATAAAAACGAAAATAAAATAAAAATAAAAATAACCATATACTTACCTATTTGGGCCAGGCCCAATTGATCCGGGCCTGGACCAAATTGGGTGTCTACAGCTGCCCCTCTTTGCACATTTTCTGTGAAACAGAAATTACACAAAGTCGTAGACACCCAATCAGGACTCAACTTAACATTTTTATTTTATTTTATTTTATTGTTTTTTTTTGCCCCTTTTTTTTTCTTTTTTTTTTTTTTAAAAATTTTGATCAAAGCTCCTCTAAACAGAGGCTTAATGACTTCGAGAAACATAAACAAAGCTCATCTAAATAGAGGCAACCCCTTTTTTGTTTTTTTTTTGTTTTTTTTTAAAGCTCCTCTAAACAGAGGCACCACGACTTTGAAAAAGTAAATTGCTCCTCTAAACAGAGGCACCACGACTTTGGAAAAGTAAATTGCTCCTCTAAATAGAGGCAACACGACTTTGAAAAATAAATTGCTCCTCTAAACAGAGGCACCACGACTTTGGAAAGTAAATTGCTCCTCTAAGCAGAGGCACCACAACTTTGAAAAATAAATTGCTCCTCTAAACAGAGGCACCACCACTTAGGAAAGTAAATTGCTCCTCTAAACAGAAGCACCATAACTTTGAAAAATAAATTGCTCCTCTAAACAGAGGCACTACGACTTTGGAAAAGTAAATTGCTCCTCTAAACAGAGGCACCACGACTTTGAAAAAATAAATTGCTCCTTGACAATCATGTCCAAAGGAGTTGAAAGTTGTGTTTGAAGGAATTTCAGGAGATTATGCCCAAAGGTCTTATAAATCAACCCTGATACCAAAAGACATCCTATTTCAAGGATTAGGAACTTACCTGACAAGCTTTTCCTTTTTCAATTTTGCAAAATATCTTCATATCTGTCTTCTCTATGTGGGATGTTGGAACACCCTCGCTTCTTGAATTCATACACTGTACTTTCCTGAAAATAGTGTATGCTATGCAAATGCATATGAATTTCAATGCATCCTATGCAAATGTTGGCCAATTAATTCCTGTTCAATGTATGGTACTCAAATTTCTCAAGCTCTTTCTTGGGCATCAAGCCTTTTGATTCTTCAGAGATCCAATTACACCGCTCTTCTAAGATCGAGCCAGTGTAGCTCTTAATTGTTTCTTCCACTCATATTCTTCCTTGTTCAGTTTCTCAATACTTTGGAATAAGCTTCATCAATCGATCATCACTTGACCATCATTCAATGAATTTCTCAGTACTAACAAATTTTAAAACAAGTTTCATCCACCATCACTGGGTCATTACTCATAGGTGTATCAGCATTGACCAATCCAAAACAAACTTGTCCACTGATTGTTCTCATCATTCAATCATAACTTTAAAGTCATATCGACCAATTCATCCTTGTACTCATCACTTGGTTATATCACTTTTCAAAATTTGCCCCATCATATTCTCTATTTGGTCACATCATATATCCTTCCAAATCATCTCTTTTAGGTCTCTACCATTTCTTCATTTTGTCACCACTATCATCTTAGATTTCTTTTCAAATGAATAGAAGACTCTTTTAAGAACATATTCATTCATTCATTATCATTTCAAATCTTGACAAATACAATGCAATCAAGCATTTTCTTAATTCATTCTAGGGGTGAAACAAAAAGAGAACATAAGGTGAATTATGGTAAAGATAATCAATGAAGATCTATTTTGGTACAAAAGAAATGGGAAAGGAAATAAATTAGACATATGTCATTGGGATGGATGGTATGTCCAAATGATGAATATTCAGACAATTCTCAACATTAATCTAGGATTCTTTTTCAAAAACTCATTCCATTTACTGTTGAAGTCAACTTGAGCTTGGCAAACTTTGCCCCAGTCTTTGAGGGATCTTTAGATGTCTTTGATCTTCCATTCATGTGAGCCATTTGACTTGGATCTTTTTCTATCAACCTTTCAGGTTTTCAATTTGAATCTCCTTTTTTCATTTTCTCATTTCTTTCTTTTTTTTTTCTTTTTTCATCATCTTTTTTCTCTTTTCTCATTTTTCATCCATTGTTGATATCTTTCATACATCAAACTTTAGAGCCTGATTCCATTGCTTTCTCATGAGCATACCTTCGCTCAACATATGATCATTCAAGTTGAGTATTCACATTTGATCCAAATGGACTTTTCAAGGTTGTAATGTAGGCCAAGGTGAAGGGTCATAAAAAAAATGGATATAATAGGCTCAAAACATGTATTAAAAAGGTTCAAAACTAAAGGATCATTTGATACAACTTGGCATTTTTCCCCACATCATTTCATTACTTTTTTCTTTCCTCACACAAAGGATTCTCATTACTTTGCCCCAAGTCATGTGTGGCATTTTTTTTATTTTTTTTATTTTTTTTTATTTTTGAGACCTTTTTTGAAATTTTTTTTTCCAAAAATTGCCTCCCAATGTAGAAGGTGATCCTTGGTTAGGGTTCTTCAGAAAAGGAAATCATAACAGGCTCAAAGGGGTAGCAATAAATGGTTTTTCGAATGGTAAAAGAAAGATGGCCATTTTTCATCTCAATTATGAATACCTTTCTTGAACATCATCTATTGAACAAAGCTCATGAAAGATTACACATCTTCAAGACATATCTATTTCACCTTCGGTAACAGCTTATTTTTGCTCAAATCATCTTCTCATATTAATATGGATGAGTTCTCAAAATTAAATCCTAGAATTATTGTTATCATTGTCTAAATATTCATCATCTAAAATTTAAGAATGGGAATGTAAAGTTATGAAAGGTAACGGAGCATGGAGTAATGGTCAAGTGAAAGAGAAAAATGTAATGAAATGCATTGACTTGCCTTTATTAAAATGATAACAAGTGAAGTCACATTGCAAAAAGAAATCCAACAATCACTCGAAAAGAAATCCTAAGATGACAAAAGAAACCTTCAACCAGCCTTATCTCTATTTTTTAAAATTGTCCCCCTATGCGATCAGGTGAAGAATCTCTATTGACATCTTGTCCCTCAATTCATTGTGACTCTCCGGACCTTTTCTGTTCTTGACTTTCACTTAGAGCGCTAACATTAGATGTTGTTGCTTTTCCTTGATCAAAACTTATCATTCCATCATTGATCAACCGTTGCACCTTATACTTTAAAGTAGTGCAATTTTCAGTAGAATGGCCAGCAATTCCATAGTGATAGTCGCAGTGGGCTGTAGGATCATAGCACTTTGGGTAGGGTGGTTTAAGCGGCTCCACATGGCTGGGGGCAATCAAATGGCTATTATAGAGTTCTCGATATAACTCTGTATAAGTCATAGGGATTGGATCAAATATAGGTTTTTCTCGAGTAGTTCGTTGTTCTCGTGAACCACTTGCTGGGTTAATAGGGCGAATTTGGGTTCTTACAGGAGCTTGAATTTTAAGGCTGTATGTAAGATCTTGAGGGCTATAAATTGATCGGTATGTAGATGAATAAGGTGGTTGTGGAGCCAGCTGGTATGGGTAGGATGAGAAATTATTCACAATAGGATAGTATGGAGAGTAACCTTGGGATGAATAAGGTTGATAACCCCTGAATTGTTGTCTATCAAAGCTCACAGCTTAAGCTTGAGCTTTTTTTTTTTTCTAATGCCTTCTTGGTTTCTCCTCCTTTCAACTTGCCATTTTTTATGGCACTTTCAATAATTTCTCCAGAGATCACCATGTCGGCAAAATTCTTTGTTGCATTCCCTATCATTTTTTCATAATATGGAGGTTTTAAAGTGCTAACAAACAGCACTGTAGTTTCTTTCTCAGTCAGTGGAGGTTGTACCTGTAAAGCTATATCTCTCCATCTCTGGGCGTATTCTTTAAAAGACTCATTTGCCTTTTTCCCTAGATTCTGTAAAGACAAATGATCAGGAGCCAAATTGATAATGTGTCGATATTGACTGATGAAGTCATGAGCCATATCGCTCTAAGAGCGAATATGGGTCCTATCCAACTGAACATACCACCTAGCAGCAGAACCAGTAAGGCTATCCTGGAAGACATGCATCAAGAGTTTTTCATCATGTGCATGAGCTACCATCTTTCTGCAATACATGGTGATATGGGTTTTGGGGCACTTTGTACCATCATATTTTTCAAATTTTGGTACTTTAAACTTATGGGGGATAACCACATCAGGAACTAGGCAGAGCCCAGTAGCATCAACTGACCCATAAAAGCTAAATCCTTCCACAGCCCGTAGCCTCTGCTCTAGCATGCTAATTTTGGAGCTTTCCTCAGCTTCCACCCTTATCTTTTCCTTCTCTTTCTCTTTTAAATCATCTAGATCAAGAATTGGTTCTGCTGCCTTTTCAGTGAAGACAGGATTTATATAGCTATTATACTACCCTGGATTGAAAGTTGATGGCATTCTAGGATATGTTGGATATGCAAAATGTTATGGTGGGACCTCTTGGGCAGACTGGGCTTGAGGTGGGCCAAAACCTACAGGGTACAAAGGGTCAGCCACTTCTTACTGGTTTGTACTTCCTTCAACTCTTTTTCCTTTATTCATGTTATTAAGGGCCTCCAGAATCTTGCTTAGTTCACTTCAATCTTCTCCTAAGCTTTTTCTAGCTTTTCAAATCTATGAGAACTTTCCTTCTCCATTTGCCTTGTTCTGGATCTTGTGTTGTATGGATCAACAGGGTTTTCGCTAGATGGAGCTATCTTCGGACCTTGAGTACTATACTTATGATTAGAAATGTTATGCTGTGCCTTATGTATGATGCTTTGATACACAAATGAAATGTACATTTTTCTGAATGAAATCTAGTATGAAATGAATGCAAATGATTGTGTTAAAACATGATCATAAAAATAATGTAGATGCATACAATCAGACAAACAACATAGTTAGTTCCATGGATGAAATGAAAGTGATGCTGATGCATAATGTTACATATGATAAAAATAATACACAAAGTTAAACAATCAAAATGATTAGACAAACACCCTTTTCGTGTCTTAATTTCAGGGTATATCTATCATTGGGTAGAAAGGGCTCTATCCTAGGTTTAGGCACTCTTAAGGTTCACTATATGCGGTTTTTGGGTCAAAGTCTAAAGGTCCTCAAATTGTTCCTTACATCCTTGTCCATCACAGACTAGTAAGGCACCCTAATCCTCACCCATTACAGGCTACAAGCAGAAAAGGTTCAATTTGAGTGGGAGTATTTCACTAGCCACTACGGAGGCATTAGACCTCACGAAAGCAATAGGTACTTTACTCCCTCCTAGAGGGACAGAGCTCGGGTGTAGAGCTCATGCTATGCACATGCACATGAATGACATAATTAACAAAGCAAATAAACATGAATGAATAATAACACATATATACAGAAGGGTTCAATTTTATTCGGCTTTTGGATAACATAAATTATTTGCTGGCCTGACTCTCAAGGTCCCCAGCAGAGTCACCACCAATCTTTTTCATCTAGGTGCGATTGGCCACCTATGGAATCTGTCCTTTCAGGGAACACCTAAATTTAAGGGTCCCTAAAAGAATAGGTTCGGGTCTATTAACCAGAATAGAGTTCGAGAGTTCGGTTACATGTGAGGAAGGTTATAGCACCCTCACAACGCCCATCAAAAGATGGTACCAGCTTAAATTTGTGTTATCCAAAGAGCCTTAAAATTTTATCAAGTAATTAATTATTGAAAATTATTATCAATTGACTCTAATACTTTTAGCAAAAAATTGAGAAAATTCCCTCACCTCAAGAGTATGCAAGAAAAACTACTGCTTCACTTGCAGAGGCTCCATCGTCGGATTGGTTAAAGAAAAATCAAAATCAAAATCAAAATAGAAAAGAAAGAGAGAATGACTGTTCTTGTGTAGGGAAAATTGGTACTTTCAACTTTTCCCCAAAAATATTTTTTGAAAATTTATTTTTAAGGAAAATTGATACTTTCAACTTTTCCCCAAAAATATTTTTTGGAAATTTATTTTTAAGAAAAATTGATACTTTCAACTTTTCCTAAAAAATATTTTTTTTGAAACTTTGATTTCTAAGGAAAATTGATACTTTCATCTTTTCCCTAAAAATATTTTTTGAAAATTTTGATTTTCAAGGAAAATTGATACTTTCAACTTTTCCCCAAAAACCCTTTTTTTGAAATTTTATTTTTAAGGAAAATTGATACTTTCAACTTTTCCTCAAAAATATTTTTTTGAAACTTTGATTTCCAAGGAAAATTGATGCTTTCAACTTTTCCTCAAAAATATTTTTTTGAAACTTATTTTTAAGGAAAATTGATACTTTCAACTTTTCCCAAAAAATATTTTTTAGAAATTTATTTTTAAGGAAAATTGATACTTTCAACTTTTCCTCAAAAATATTTTTTTTGGAAATTTTGATTTTTATTTAAAGAAAATAGAATAATAAAAAAATAAATAAAAATAAAAAAATAAAGAAAAGTAAAACAAAAATAAAAATAAAATTAAGATAAAAAGAATATTAAATAAACCTAATCTAATAAATAAAAAAATAAAAAAAACAAATAAACAAATAAAGGAAAAAAAATTCAAAAAAAATTCAAAAAAAAAAACTTGGAGCAGCTCGGCTCGGCTTAAGGAAGAGAAACGGCTCGGGGGGCAGCTTGGGAAGCTCGGCTCGGCTCGACTTGGCTCGGAGGGGGGCGACACGCGCGGGTCAGGAAGCGGGTCGACACCCGAGTCGGGTCACATTTCGACAAAACGCGCGGATCTTCTGGTTACTTAAGGCCAAAATGACGTCGGTTTGGAAGGGTATTTAAGGTCCTTCCCTCTATTTTTCGGCAGATAGCTCCTCTCCTCTCTTTCTCTTCTTCCCTTTTTCTCTCCCTTCTCTCTAAAAACTGAAGAACTCTGATTGAATGTTCACCGGATTTTGGAAAATGGTGCTGAAATTTGGAAAATTTCACCGGAGGTTCACCGGAAGTTGGTCGGAAGATCACCAATTTCTGGGATTCTTCGTCGAAAATTGGGCAGGTCGTCGAAAACTTCAAGTTTGGTCGGAATTTTCGTTGGAAAGTTCAAACTTCACCGAAAAATTCATCGGAATCTGGAATTTTCAGAAATTCCCAGAAAAAAATCGCCAAAAAGCTTCAAAATTTTTTTTCTCACTCCCAGAACACTTCTAAACCTTTTCTTAGCTCTCTATACGCCCATATTCTCTCAATCAGTAGCTTTTTCTTACTGTTTTCTCTGTGTTCTTCATTTTGTTCCAGAGGTCCCTTTTATAGGGATTGATCAAGAGTTCCTGATCAATCCTAATTCCTCATTGGACGGGAATTCAATCTTTGAATCCAATCTAGACTCTTCTGATTGAATTCCCATTCACAATAGGATTCTTCAACTTTCAATCACAGCCATCAAAAAAAGAAAACAAAAAATAATAATACTAATCAGATAATCGGGAAAAAAATAAGATAAAATTAATAGATAATTTAAAAAAATAATAAAAAATAAAATAAGATAAACCCAAAAATATATTACAAAAAAAAAAAATAATAATAATAAAGATATATACATATTAATAAATAAGTAAATAGCTAAAATAAAAATAAAAGAAAAAAATATATAAAATAATAAAAATAAAAATAAAATAAAAATAAAAATGAAAATGAAAATAAAAATGAAAATGAAAATAAAATAAAAAATAAAATAAAAAAAACATATACTTACCTATTTGGGCCAGGCCCAATTGATCTGGGCCTGGACCAAATTGGGTGTCTACAGCTGCCCTCTTTGCACATTTTCTGTGAAACAGAAATTGCGCAAAGACGTAGACACCCAATCAAGACTCAACTTAAGATTTTTATTTTATTTTATTTTATTTTTTTTTGCCCTTTTTCTTTCCTCTTTTTTTTTAAAAAAAATTTTGATCAAAGCTCCTCCAAACAGAGGCTCAATGACTTCGAGAAACATAAACAAAGCTCATCTAAATAGAGGCAACCCCTTTTTTTGTTTTTTTTTTGTTTTTTTTAAAGCTCCTCTAAATAGAGGCACCACGACTTTGGAAAAGTAAATTGCTCCTCTAAACAGAGGCACCTTGACTTTGGAAAATAAATTGCTCCTCTAAACAGAGGCACCACGACTTTGTAAAATAAATTGCTCCTCTAAACAGAGAAATTGCTCCTCTAAACAGAGGCACCACGACTTTGGAAAGTAAATTGCTCCTCTAAACAGAGGCACCTCTAAACAGAGGCACCACGACTTTGAAAAGTAAATTGCTCCTCTAAACAGAGGCACCACGACTTTGGAAAAGTAAATTGCTCCTTGACAATCATGTCCAAAGAAGTTGAAAGTTGTGTTTGAAGGAATTTCGAGAGATTATGCCCAAAGGTCTTATAAATCAACCCTGATACCAAAAGACATCCTATTTCAAGGATTAGGAACTTACCTGACAAACTTTTCCTTTTTCAATTTTGTAAAATATCTTCATATCTATCTTCTTTATGTGGGATGTTGGAACACCCTCGCTTTTTGAATTCATAAACTATACTTTCCTGAAAGTAGTGTATGTTATGCAAATGCATATGAATTTCAATGCATGCTATGCAAATGTTGGCCAATTAATTCCTGTTCAATGTATGGTACTCAAATTTCTCAAGCTCTTTCTAGGGCATCAAGCCTTTTGATTCTTCAGAGATCCAATTACACCGCTCTTCTAAGATCGAGCCAATGTAGCTCTTAATTGTTTCTTCCACTCATATTCTTCCTTGTTCAGTTTCTCAATACTTTGGAATAAGCTTCAACAATCGATCATCACTTGACCATCATTCAATGAATTTCTCAGTACTAACAAATTTTAAAACAAGTTTCATCCACCATCACTGGGTCATTACACATAGGTGTATCAGCATTGACCATTCCAAAACAAACTTGTCCACTGATTGTTCTCATCATTCAATCATAACTTTCAAGTCATATCGACCAATTCATCCTTGTACTCATCACTTGGTTATATCACCTTTCAAAATTTGCCCCATCATATTCTCTATTTGGTCACATCATATATCCTTCCAAATCATCTCTTTTAGGTCTCTACCATTTCTTCATTTTGTCACCACTATCATCTTAGATTTCTTTTCAAATGAATAGAAGACTCTTTTAAGCACATATTCATTCATTTATTATCATTTCAAATCTTGACAAATACAATGCAATCAAGCATTTTCTCAATTCATTCTAGGGGTGAAACAAAAAGAGAACACAAGGTGAATTATGGTAAAGATAATCAATGAAGATCTATTTTGGTACAAAACAAATGGGAAAGGAAATAAATTGGACATATGTCATTGGGATGGATGGTATGTCCAAATGATGAATATTCAGACAATTCTCAACATTAATCTAGGATTCTTTTTCAAAAACTCATTCCATTTACTGTTGAAGTCAACTTGAGCTTGGCGAACTTTGCCTTAGTCTTTGAGGGATCTTCAGATGTCTTTGATCTTCCATTCATGTG
The DNA here is from genome assembly GCF_047325235.1 of Durio zibethinus. Classification (NCBI taxonomy): domain Eukaryota; kingdom Viridiplantae; phylum Streptophyta; class Magnoliopsida; order Malvales; family Malvaceae; genus Durio; species Durio zibethinus. The sequence continues at coordinate 22,699,136 of NC_143162.1, read as the reverse complement.
AGCCATTTGACTTGGATCTTTTTCTATCAACCTTTCAGGTTTTCAATTTGAATCTCCTTTTTTCATTTTTTCATTTTCTCATTTCTTTCATTTTTTTTTTCTTTTTTCATCATCTTTTTTCTCTTTTCTCATTTTTCATCCATTGTTGATATCTTTCATACATCAAACTTTAGAGCTTGATTCCATTGCTTCCTCATGAGCATACCTTCGCTCAACATATGATCATTCAAGTTGAGTATTCACATTTGATCCAAATGGACTTTTCAAGGTTGTAATGTAGGCCAAGGTGAAGGGTCATAAAAAAAATGGATATAATAGGCTCAAAACATGTATTAAAAAGGTTCAAAACCAAAGGATCATTTGATACAACTTGGCATTTTGCCCCACATCGTTTCACTACTTTTTTCTTTCCTTACACAAAGGGTTCTCATTACTTTACCCCAAGTCATGTGTGGCATTTTTTTTATTTTATTTTATTTTTTTTTATTTTTGAGACCTTTTGTGAAATTTTTTTTTCAAAAATTGCCCCCCAGTGTAGAGGGTGATCCTTGGTTAGGGTGCTTCAGAAAAAGAAATCATAACAGGCTCAAAGGGGTAGCAATAAATGGTTTTTCGAATGGTAAAAGAAAGATGGCCATTTTTCATCTCAATTGTGAATACCTTTCTTGAACATCATCTATTGAACAAAGCTCATGAAAGATTACACATCTTCAAGACATATCTATTTCACCTCTGGTAACAGCCTATTTTTGCTCAAATCATCTTCTCATATTAATATGGATGAGTTCTCAAAATTAAATCCCAGAATTATTGTTATCATTGTCTAAATATTCATCATCTGAAATTTAAGAATGGGAATGTAAAGTTATGAAAGGTAATGGAGCATGGAGTAATGGTCAAGTGAAAGAGAAAAATGTAATGAAATGCATTGACTTGCCTTTATTAAAATGATAACAAGTGAAGTCACATTGCAAAAAGAAATCCAACAATCACTCGAAAAGAAATCCTAAGATGACAAAAGAAACCTTCAACCAGCCTTATCTCTATTTTTTAAAATTATCCCCCTATGCGATCAGGTGAAGAATCTCTATTGACATCTTGTCCCTACGGAGGCATTAGACCTCACGAAAGCAATAGGTACTTTACTCCCTCCTAGAGGAACGGAGCTCGGGTGTAGAGCTCATGTTATGCACATGCACATGAATGACATAATTAACAAAGCAAATAAACATGAATGAATAATAGCACATATATACAGAAGGGTTCAATTTTATTCAGCTTTTGGATAACACAAATTATTTACTGGCCTGACTCTCAAGGTCCCCAACGGAGTCGCCAAGCTGTCATAACGTCTAGATCTGGGGATCTATCGCTAGACATTAACTTTAGGGAGTCGTCACCAATATTTTTTATCTAGGTGCGATTGGCCACCTATGGATTCGGTCCTTTCAAGGAACACCTAAATTTAAGGGTCCCTAAAAGAATAGGTTCGGGTCTACTAACCAGAACAGAGTTCGGGAGTTCGAGAGTTCGGTTACGTGTGAGGAAGGTTATAACACCCTCACAACGCCTATCAAAAGATGGTACCAGCTTAAATTTGTGTTATCTAAAGTGCCTTAAAATTTTACCAAGTAATTAATTATTGGAAATTATTCTCAGTTGACTCTAATACTTTTAGCAAAATATTGAGAAAATTCCCTCACCTCAATAGTATGCAAGAAAAACTACTGCTTCACTTGCAGAGGCTCCATCGTTGGATTGGTTAAAGAAAAATCAAAATCAAAATCAAAATAGAAAGGAAGGAGAGAATGACTGTTCTTGTGTGGGGAAAATTGGTACTTTCAACTTTTCCCCAAAAATATTTTTTGAAAATTTATTTTTAAGGAAAATTGATACTTTCAACTTTTCCTAAAAAATATTTTTTTTGAAACTTTGATTTCCAAGGAAAATTGATACTTTCATCTTTTCCCTAAAAATATTTTTTGAAAATTTTGATTTTCAAGGAAAATTGATACTTTTAACTTTTCCTCAAAAACCCTTTTTTTGAAATTTTATTTTTAAGGAAAATTGATACTTTCAACTTTTCCTCAAAAATATTTTTTGGAAATTTATTTTTAAGGCAAATTGATACTTTCAACTTTTCCTCAAAAATATTTTTTTGAAACTTATTTTTAAGGAAAATTGATACTTTCAACTTTTCCTCAAAAATATTTTTTTTGGAAATTTTGATTTTTATTTAGAGAAAATAGAATAATAAAAAAAATAAAAAAAAATAAAAAAATAAAAAAAAGTAAAACAAAAATAAAAATAAAATTAAGATAAAAAGAATATTAAATAAACCTAATCTAATAAATAAAAAAATAAAAAATAAACAAATAAACAAACAAAGGAAAAAAATTCAAAAAAAAAAACTGGAGCGGCTTGGCTCGGCTCGGTTTAAGGAAGAAAAACGGCTCGGGGGGGGCTTGGAAAGCTCGGCTCGGCTTGGCTCGGAGGGGGCCAACAGGAGGGGGTCAGGAAGCGGGTCGACACCCGGGTCGGGTAGGATTTTGGTAAAACGCGCGGATCTTCTGGTTACTTAAGGCCAAAACGACGTCATTTTGGAAGGGTATTTAAGGTCCTTCCCTCTGTTTTTCGGCAGATAGCTCCTCTCCTCTCTCTCTCTTTTTCCCTTTTTCTCTCCCTTCGCTCTAAAAACTGAAGAACTCCGGTTGAATGTTCGTCGAATTCTGGAAAATGGTGCCGAAATCTGGAAAATTTCACCGGAGGTTCACCGAAAGTTGGCTGGAAAATCATCGATTTCTAGGATTCTTCGTCGAAAACTGGGCAGGTCACCGAAAACTTCAAGTTTGGCCAGAATTTTCATCGAAAAGTTCAAACTTCATCGAAAAATTCACCGAAATCTGGAATTTCCAAAAATTCCCAGAAAAAAAATCGCCAAAAAGCTTCAAAAAATTTCTTCTCACTCCCAGAACACTCATAAACCTTTTCTTAGCTCTCTATACGCCCCTACTCTCTCAATCAGTAGCTTTTGCTTACTATTTTCTCTGTGTTCTTCATTTTGTTCTAGAGGTCCCTTTTATAGGGATTGATCAGGAGTTCCTGATCAATCCCAATTCCTCCTTTGATAGGAATTCAACCTTTGAATCCAATCTGGACTCTTCTAATTGAATTCCCATTCACAATGGGATTCTTCAACTTTCAATCACAGCCATCAAAAAACGAAAACAAAAAATAATAATAGTAATCAGATAATCGGGAAAAAAATCAGATAAAATTAACAGATAATTTAAAAAAATAATAAAAAATAAAATAAGATAAACCCAAAAATATATTACAAAAAAAAATAATAATAAAGATATATACATATTAATAAATAAGTAAATAGCTAAAATAAAAATAAAAGAAAAATATATATATAAAATAATAATAATAAAAATAAAATAAAAATAAAATTAAAGGAAAATAAAAATAAAAATGAAAATAAAAATAAAAAAAAAATATATATATATATATATACTTACCTATTTGGGCCAGGCCCAATTGATCCGGGCCTGGACCAAATTGGGTGTCTACATCGAGTTTTTAGCTGAATTTTTTTGTGCATGCCAACAAAATACAAGGATCATGTCTACCAAGTTTTTTGCCAAAAAACCTTCTGAAAAAATTGTAAAAAATCTCGAACCGTAAAAAGTTTCAAAAATCATGAAAAATAGAAAACGAGTCGTCTTGGCAAGAAACTTCACGTGAAGGCTTAAGGGACCATTGTATGAATTTCCAAGCCATAAAAATGGCATTGGCACACAGAAATATGAAAATGTGCCTAAACCCACCTACCACCCTATCGATCCACGGCTTGCACATCCTGTCTCTCTGGCTGGCGTAGTAACCGCCCGCCCACCCGCCCGCACGTTTCATCGGTTGCCTTAGGCATACGGAGTTAATTCCCAGTCTAAGATCGGACCAGATAGAGGCTTGCGACAGTAGAATCGACAGGACGTAGAGGTGACCCGGCCGATCCCCGGCTTACGCATCCCGCCCCTCCGACCAACTAAGCGCCCGCACGCTCGTTTCGTGGGTTGACTTAGGCATACGAAGTTCATTCCTAGTCTAAGCATACAGAGTTCATTCCCACTCTAAGATCGAACCGAACCGAGGGTTGCGGCAGCACATGCTGGGCTCGAGCATGTGCTGGTGTCACATTTTTCTTCGTCGGAGGAGCATCGCCAGAGAACCTGACCGACGGCATTGGGGTTCCGACGATCGGGGGGGTCGGGGGGGGCGTGCGCACATGATGTGTGCTGGGTGCTGGTACTTGGCCCTTATATTGGCCCCCTATCCCTCATCAAACCTCGAGAACTCACACCCCCTTAAAGAGCATTTGAGATTTTACAGGTTTGCTACCAGTAGCCATTACAGTGCTTAAAATGGGGACACTTTTTTCAAATGGTCACAAAATGTTGTACACTTCGAGTTTGTAGCTGAATTTTTTTGTGCAAGGCAAAAAAAAAACAGAAGGATCACGTCTACCAAGTTTGGGGTGAAAAATCCTGCCGAAAAAATTTCAAAAAATCCCGAACTGTAAAAGGTTTCAAAAATCATGAAAAATAGAAAACGAGTCGTCTTGCCATTAAACTTCACGTCAAGGCTTAAGGGACCATTGTATGAATTTACAAGCCATAAAAATGGGATTGGCATGCAGAAATATGAAGATGTGCCTAAACCCACCTACCACCCTATCGATCCACGGCTTGCGCATCCCGTCTCTCAGGCCGGGATAGTGCCTGCCCGCCCGCCTGCCTGCCCGCTCGTTTCGTCGGTTGGCTTAGGCATACGGAGTTCATTCCCAGTCTAAGATCGGACTGGACCGAGGGTTGCGGTAGCACATGCTAGGCTCGGGCATGTGCTGGTGCCACATTTTTCTTCATCGAGGCACCATCGTCGGAGAACCTGACCGACGGTATTAGGGTTCTGGCGATCGGGGGTGCCGGGGGGTGTGCGCACATGATGTGCGATGGGTGCCGGTACTTGGCCCTTATATTGGCCCCCTATCCCTCATCAAACCTTGAGAACTCACACCCTCTTAAAGAGCATTTGAGATTTTACAGGTTTGCTGCCAGTAGCCATTAAAGTGTCTGAAATGGGGACACTTTTTCAAATGGTCACAAAATCTTGTACACTTCGATTTTTTAGCTGAATGTTTTTGTGCATGCCAACAAAAATGCAAGGATCATGTCTACCAAGTTTGGGGCCAAAAATCCTTTCAAAAAAATTTTAAAAAATCTCGAACCGTAAAAAGTTTTGAAAATCTTGAAAAATAGAAAATGAGTCGTCTTGCCATGAAATTTCACGTGAAAGCTTAAGGGACCATTGTATGAATTTACAAGCCGTAAAAATGGCATTGGCATGTAGAAATATGAAGATGTGCCTAAACCCACGTACCACCCTATCGATCCACAGCTTGCACATCCCGTCTCTCTGGTCAGTGTAGTGCCCGCCCCCCCGTCCGGCCGCTCGTTTCATCGGTTGGCTTAGGCATACGGAGTTCATTCCCTGTCTAAGATTGGATCAGACTGAGGGTAGCGGCAGCAGGATCGGCAGCACATGGAGGGGGATCCGGCCAATCCCCGGCTTGCGCATCCCGCCCCTCTGGTTTGCGCTCAGGCATGTGTTGGTGCCACATTTCTCTTCGTCGGGGCACCATCGTCGGAGCATCGTCGGAGAACTTGACCTGCGATAATAGGGTTCCAGCGATCGGGGTGGCCGGGGGGCTGTGCGCACGTGATGTGCGATGGGTGCTGGTACTTGGCCCTTATATTGGCCCCTTATCCCTCATCAAACCTTGAGAACTCGTACCCCCTTAAAGAGCATTTGAGATTTTACAGGTTCGCTGCCGATAGCCATTAAAGTGTCTAAAATGGGGACACTTTTTTCAAATGGTCACAACATCTTGTACACTTCCAGTTTTTAGCTGAATTTTTTTGTGCATGCCAACAAAAAGACAAGGATCATGTCTACCAAGATTGGGGCCAAAACTCCTTCCGAAAAAATTTTAAAAAATCCTGAACCGCAAAAAGTTTTGAAAATCATGAAAAATAGAAGATGAGTCGTCTTGCCATGAAACTTCACGTGAAGGATTAAGGGACCATTGTATGAATTTACAAGCCATAAAAATGGCATTGGCACGCAGAAATATGAAGATGTGCCTAAACTCACCTACCACCCTATCGATCCACAGCTTGCGCATCCCGTCTCTCTGGCCGGCGTACTGTCCGCCCGTCGGCCCGCCTGCCCGTTCATTTCGTCGGTGGCTTAGGCATACGGAGTTCATTCCCAGTCTAAGATCAGACCAGACTGAGGGTTGTGGCAGCAGGATCGGCAACACGCAGAGGGGGACCCAATCGATCCTTGGCTTATGCATCCCACCGCTCTAGCTGGCTGAGCGCCCGTACGCTCGTTTCGTGGGTTGACTTAGGCATACGGAGTTCATTCCCAGTCGAAGCATACGGAGTCCATTCCCAGTCTAACATCGGACCGGACCGAGGTTACGACAGCATATGCTGGGTTCGGGCATGTGCTGGTGCTGCATTTTTCTTCGTCGAGGCACCATCGTCGGAGCATCGTCAAAGAACCTGACTGGCGGCATTGGGGTTCCGGCGATCGGGGGGTGTGCGCACATGATGTGTGATGGGTGCTGGTACTTGGCCCTTATATTGACCCCCTTAAAAAGCATTTGAGATTTTACAGGTTTGCTGCCAGTAGCCATTAAAGTGTCTAAAATGGGGACACTTTTTTCAAATGGTCACAAAATTTTGTACACTTCGAGTTTTTAGCTGAGTTTTTTTATGCATGCCAGGAAAAATACAAGGATCACATCTCCCAAGTTGGGCCCAAAACTCCTTTCAAAAAAATTTTAAAAAATCTCGAATCGTAAAAAGTTTTGAAAATCATGAAAAATACAAAACGAGTCGTCTTGCCATGAATCTTCACGTGAAGGCTTAAGGGACCATTGTATGAATTTACAAGCAATAAAAATGGCATTGGCACGTAGAAATATGAAGATGTGCCTAAACCCACTTACCACCCTATCGATCCACGACTTGCGCATCCCGTTTCTCGGGCCGACGTAGTGCCTGCCCGCCCGTCCGCTCGTTTTGTCGGTTGGCTTAGGCATACGGAGTTCATTCCCAGTCAAAGATTAGACCGGATCAAGGGTTACGGCAGCAGGATCGACATCCCGTAGAGGGGGACATGGTTGATCCCCGACTTGCGCATCCTGCCCCTCTGGCCGGCTGAGCGCCCGCACGCTCGTTTCGTGGGTTGACTTAGGCATACGGAGTTCATTCCCAGTCTAAGCATACGGAGTTCATTCCCAGTCTAAGATCGGACCAGACCGAGGGTTGCGACAGCACATTCTACTCTCGGGCATGTGCTGGTGCCGCATTTTTCTTCATCGAGGCACCATCGTCGGAGCATCGTCGGAGAACCTGACCGGCGGCATTGGGGTTCCGGCGATGGGGGGGTTGGAGGGGTGTGCGCACATGATGTGTGATAGGAGCTGGTACTTGGCCCTTATATTGGCCCCCTATCCCTCATCAAACCTCGAGAACTCACACCCCCTTAAAGAGCATTTGAGATTTTACAGGTTTGCTGCCAGTAGCCATTAAAGTGTCTGAAATGGGGACACTTTTTTCAAACGGTCAAAAAATCTTATACACTTCAAGTTTTTAGCTGAATTTTTTTGTGCATGCCAACAAAAATACAAGGATCATTTCTACCAAGTTTGGGGCCAAAACTCCTTGCGAAAAAATTTTAAAAAATCCCAAACCGAAAAAAGTTTCAAAAATCATGAAAAATAGAAAACAAGTCATCTTGCCATGAAACTTCACGTGAAGGCTTAAAGGACCATTGTATGAATTTACAAGCCATAAAAATGGCATTGGCACATAGAAATATGAAGATGTGCCTAAACCCACCTACCACCCTATCGATCCATGACTTGCGCATCCCGTCTCTCTGGCCGACGTATTGCCCGCCCGCCCGCCCGCCCGCCCCTCAATTCATCGGTTGGCTTAGGCATACGGAGTTCATTCCCAGTCTAAGATCAGACCGGACAGAGGGTTATGGCAGCAAGATCGGCAGCACGTAGAGGGGACTCGATCGATCCCTGGCTTATGCATCCTGCCCCTCTGGCCGGCTGAGCGTCCGCACGCTCGTTTCGTGGGTTGACTTAGGCATACGGAGTTCATTCCCAGTCTAAGCATATGGAGTTCATTCCCAGTCTAAGATTGGATCAGATCAAGGGTTGCGACAGCACATGCAGGGCTCGGGCATGTGCTGGTGTCGCATTTTTCTTTGTCGGGGCACCATCATCGAAGCATCGTCGGAGAACCTGACCGATGACATTGGGGTTCCGATGATCGGGGGGGTTGGGGGGTGTGCACACATGATGTGCGATGGGTGCTGGTACTTGGCCCTTATAGTGGCCCCTTATCCCTCATCAAACCTCAAGAACTCACACCCCTTTAAAGAGCATTTGAGATTTTATAGGTTTGCTACCAATAGCCATTAAAGTATCTGAAATGGGGACATTTTTTTTCAAATGGTCACACAAATTTTGTACACTTCGAGTTTTTAGCTGAATTTTTTTGTGCATGCCAACAAAAATACAAGGATCACATCTACCAAGTTCGGGGCCAAAACACCTTCCGAAAAAATTTTATAAAATCCCAAACCGTAAAAAGTTTCGAAAATCCTGAAAAATAGAAAATGAGTCATCTTGCCATGAAACTTCACGTGAAGGCTTAAGGGACCATTGTATGAATTTACAAGCAATAAAAATGTTATTGGCATGCAGAAATATGAAGATGTGCCCAAACCCACCTACCATCCTATCGATCCACGGCTTGCGTATCCCACCTCTCTGGCCAACGTAGTGCCCGCCCACCCGCCCGTCCGCTCGTTTCGTCGGTTGGCTTAGGCGTAAGGAGTTCATTCCCAGTCTAACATTGGTCTGGACTGAGGGTTGCAGCAGCAAGATCGATAGCATACAGAGGGGGAACCCGATCGATCCCTGGCTTATGCATCTTGCCCCTCTTGCAGACTGAGCGACCGCACGCTCGTTTCGTGGGTTGACTTAGGCATACGGAGTTCATTCCCAGTCTAAGCATACGGAGTTCATTCCCAGTCTAAGATCGGAGTGGACTGAGGGTTGCGGTAGTACTTGCTGGGCTCAGGCTTGTGCTGGTGCCGCATTTTTCTTCGTCGGGGCACCATCGTCGAAGCATCGCCAGAGAACCTGACCGGCGGCATTAGGGTTCCGGTGATCGGGGGGTCTGCGCACATGATGTGCGCTGGGTGCTAGTACTTGGCCCTTATATTGGCCCCCTAAACCTCATCAAACCTCGAGAACTCACACCCCCTTAAAGAGCATTTGAGATTTTACAGGTTTGCTCCCAGTAGCCATTAAAGTGTTTGAAATGGGGACACTTTTTTCAAATGGTCACAAAATCTTGTACACTTTGAGTCTTTAGCTGAATTTTTTTTTGCATGCCAAAAAAAATACAAGGATCATGTTTACCAAGTTTGACACCAAAATGCCTTCCGAAAAAATTTTAAAAAATCTCAAACCGTAAAAAGTTTTGAAAATCATGAAAAATAAAAAATGAGTTGTCTTGCCACAAAACTTCACGTGAAGGCTTAAGGGACCATTGTATGAATTTACAAGCCATAAAAATGGCATTGGCACATAGAAATATGAAGATGAGCCTAAACTCACCTACCACCCTATCGATCCACGGCTTGCGCATCCCATCTCTCTCGCCAGTGTAGTGCCCGCCCGCCCGTCTGCCCGCTCGTTTCGTCAGTTGGCTTAGGCATACGGAGTTCATTCCCAGTCTAAGATTGAACCAGATCGAGGGTTGCAGCAGCAAGATCAGCAGCACACAAAGGGGGACCCGATCGACCCTCGACTGGTGCATCCTGCCCCTCTGGCCGACTGAGCGACCGCACTCTCGTTTCATGGGTTGACTTAGGCATACGGAGTTCATTCCCAGTCTAAGCATACGGAGTTCATTCCCAGTCTAAGATCGAACCAGACTGAGGGTTGCAGCAGCACATGTTGGGCTCGGGCATGTGCTGGTGCCACATTTTTCTTCGCTAGGGCACCATCGTCGGTGCATCGTCGGAGAACTTGATCGGCGACATTGGGGTTCCGGCGATCGGGGGGGCCGGGGGGTGCACGCACATGATGTGCGATGGGTGCTGGTACTTGGCCCTTATATTGGCCCCCTATGCCTCATCAAACCTCGAGAACTCACACCCCCTTAAAGAGCATTTGAGATTTTACAGGTTTTCTGCCAGTAGCCATTAAAGTGTTTGAAATGGGGACCCTTTTTTGAAATGGTCGCAAAATGTTGTACACTTCGAGTTTTTAGCTGAATTTTTTTGTCCATGCCAAAAAAAATACAAGGATCACGTATACAAATTTTGGGTCGAAAACTCCTTCTGAAAAAATTTTAAAAAATCTCAAACCGTAAAAAGTTTCGAAAGTTGTGAAAAATAGAAAACGAGTCGTCTTGCCATGAAACTTCACGTGAAGGCTTAAGGGACCATTGTAAGAATTTACAAGCCATAAAAATGGCATTGGCAGGCACAAATATGAAGATGTGCCTAAACCCACCTACCACCCTATCAATCTATGGCTCGCGCATCCCGTCTCTCTGGCCAACGCAGTGCCCGACCGCCCGCCCGGCTGCTCGTTTCGTCGGTTGGCTTAGGCATACGGAGTTCATTCCCAGTCTAAGATCAGACCAGACTGAGGGTTGCGGTAGCATGATCGATAGCATGTAGAGGGGGACCCGGTCGATCCCCGGCTTGTGCATCCCGCCCCTCTGGCCGGCTGAGCGCCCGCACGCTCTTTTCATGGGTTGACTTAGGCATACGGAGTTCATTCCCAGTCTAAGCATACGGAGTTCATTCCCAGTCTAAGATCAAACCAGACCAAGGGTTGCGGTAGCACATGCTAGGCTTGGGCATGTGCTGGTGCCGCATTTTTCTTCATCGGGGCACCATCGCCGGAGCATCATCGGAGAACCTGACCGGCGGCATTGGGGTTCCGACGATCAGGGGTCTGGGGGTGTGCGCACATGATGTGTGATGGGTGCTGGTACTTGGCCCTTATATTGGCTCCCTATCCCTCATCAAATTTCGAGAACTCACACCCCTTAAAGGGCATTTGAGATTTTACAGGTTTGCTGCCAGTAGCCATTAAAGTGTATGAAATGGTGACACTGTTTTCGAATGATCACAAAATCTTGTACACTTCGAGTTTTTAGCTAAGTTTTTTTGTGCATGCCAACAAAAATACAAGGATCACGTCTACCAAGTTTGGGGCCAAAACTCCTTCTGAAGAAAATTTTAAAAAATCCCGAACCGAAAAAAGTTTCAAAAGTCATGAAAAATAGAAAACAAGTCGTCCTGCCATTAAACTTCACGTGAAGGCTTAAGGGACCATTGTATGAATTCACAAGCCATAAAAATGAAGAAATATGAAGATGTGCCTAAACCCACCAACCACCTTATCGATCCACGGCTTGCGCATCCTGTCTCTCTTCCAGGTGTAGTGCCCGCCCGCCTGCCTGCCTGCCTGCTCGTTTCGTCGGTTGGCTTAGGCATACAGAGTTCATTCCCAGTCTAAGATCAAACCAGACCGAGGGTTGTGGCAGTAGGATCGACAGCACGTAGAGGGGGAACCGGTTGATCCCCGGCTTGTGCATCCCACCCCTCTGGCCGGCTGAGCACCGCACGCTCATTTCATGGGTTGACTTAGGCATACGGAGCTTATTCCAAGTCTAAGCATACGCAGTTCATTCCCAGTCGAAGATCAAACCGGACCGAGGGTTGCGGCAGCACATGCTAGGCTCGGGCATGTGCTGGTGCTGCATTTTTCTTCGTCGAAACATCGCCAGAGAACCTGACCGACGACATTAGGGTACCGGCGGCATTAGGGTTCCGGCGATCAGGGGGCCGAGGGAGGTGTGCGCACATGATGTGCAATGGGTGCTGGTACTTGGCCCTTATATTGGCCCCCTATCCCTCTTCAAACCTCGAGAAAGCATTTGAGATTTTACAGGTTTGCTGCCAATAGCCATTAAAGTGTCTGAAACGGGGACACTTTTTTCAAATGGTCACAAAATCTTGTACACTTTGAGTTTTTAGCTGAATTTTTTTGTGCATGCCAAGAAAAATACAAGGATCACGTCTACCAGGTTTGGGGCCAAAAATCCTTCCAAAAAAATTTTAAAAAATCATGAACCGCAAAAAGTTTCAAAAATCATGAAAAATAGAAAATGAGTCATCTTGCCATGAAACTTCACGTGAAGGCTTAAGGGACCATTGTATGAATTTACAAGCCATAAAAATGGCATTGGCATGCAAAAATATGAAGATGTGCCTAAACCTACCTACCACCCTATCGATCCACGACTTGCGCATCCCGTCTCTCTGGCTGAAGTAGTGCCCGCCCGCCCGCCTGCCCGCTCGTTTCGTCAGTTGGCTTAGGCATACGGAGTTCATTCCCAGTCTAAGATCAGACCAGATCGAGGGTTGTGGTAGCAGGATTGACAGCATGCAGAGAGGGACTCGGTCGATCCCCGGCTTGTGCATCCCACCCCTCTAGCCGGCTGAGTGCCCGCACGCTCGTTTCGTGGGTTGACTTAGGCATACGGAGTTCATTCCCAGTCTAAGCACATGCAGTTCATTCCCAGTCTAAGATCAGACTGGACTGAGGGTTGCAGTAGCACATCCTGGGCTCGAGCATGTGCTAGTGCCGAATTTTTCTTCCTCGGGGCACCATCACCGAAGCATCACCAGAGAACCTGATCGACGTCATTGACGTTTCGATGATTGGGGGGGCGGGGGGGTGTGCGCACATGATGTGCGATGGGTGCTGGTACTTGGGCCTTATATTGGCCCCCTATCCCACATCAAACCTCGAAAACTCACACCCCTTTAAAAAGCATTTGAGATTTTATAGGTTTGTTGCCAGTAGCGATTAAAGAGTCTGAAATGGGGACACTTTTTTCAAGTGGTCACAAAATCTTGTACCCTTCCAGTTTTTAGCGGATTGTTTTTGTGCATGCCAAGAAAAATACAAGGATCACGTCTACCAGGTTTGGGGCCAAAACTCCTTCCAAAAAAATTTTAAAAAATTTGGAACTGCAAAAAGTTTCAAAAATTGTGAAAAATAGAAAATGGGTCATCTTGGCATTAAACTTCACGTGAAGGCTTAAGGGACCATCGTATGAATTTACAAGCCATAAAAATGGCATTGGCAAGCAGAAATATGAAGATGTGCCTAAACCCACCTACCACCCTATCGATCCATGGCTTGCGCATCCCGTCTCTCTGGCTGTCGTAGTGCCCGCCCGCCCGCCCGCTTGTTTCGTCGGTTGGCTTAGGCATACGGAGTTCATTCCCAGTCTAAGATCGGACCACCTCGAGGGTTGTGGTAGCAGAATCGGCAGCATGCAAAGGGGGACCCGACCGACCCTCAGCTTGCGTATCCCGCCCCTCTGGCCGGCTGAGCGCACGCGCGCTCATTTCGTGGGATGACTTAGGCATACGGAGTTCATTCCCAGTCTAAGCATGTGGAGTTCATTCCTAGTCTAAGATCGGATCGGACCGAGGGTTGCGGCTGCACATGCTGGGTCGGGCATGTGCTGGTGCCACATTTTTCTTCGCTGGGGCACCATCGTCGGAGCATCGTCGGAGAACCTGACCGGCGGCATTAGGGTTCTGGCGATCGGGGGGGCCGGGGGGGTGTGCACACATGATGTGCGATGGCTGCTGGTACTTGGCCCTTATATTGGCCCCCTATCCCTCATCAAACCTTGAGAACTCACACCCCCTAAAGAGCATTTGAGATTTTATAGGTTTGCTGCCAGTAGCCATTAAAGTGTCTAAAATGGGGACACTTTTTTCAAATGGTCACAAAATCTTGTTCACTTCGAGTTTTTAGTTGAATTGTTTTGTGCATGTCAACAAAAATACAAGGATCACGTCTACCAAGTTTTTGGCCAAAACTCCTTCTGAAAAAATTAAAAAAAATCTCGAACCGTAAAAAGTTTCAAAAATCGTGAAAAATAGAAAATGAGTCGTCTTGGCATGAAACTTCACGTGAAGGCTTAAAGGACCATTGTAAGAATTTACAACCCATAAAAATGGCATTGGCATGTAGAAATATGAAGATGTGCCTAAACCCACCTACCACCCTATCGATCCACGGCTTGCGCATCCCGTCTCTCTGGTCGGCGTAGTGCCCGCCTGCTCGTTTCGTCGGTTGGGATAGGTATACGGAGTTCATTCCCAGTCTAAGATCAGACTGGACTGAGGGTTATGGTCGTAGGATCTGCAGCACATAGAGGGGGACCAGTCGATCCCCGGCTTGCGCATCCTGCCCCTCTAGCCGACTGAGCGCCCGCACGCTCGTTTCGTGGGTTGACTTAGGCATACGGAGTTCATTCCCAGTCTAAGCATACGGAGTTCATTCCCAGTCTAAGATCAGATCGGACCGAGGGTTACGGGAGCACATGCTAGGCTTGGGCATGTGCTGGTGTCGCTTTTTTCTTCATCGGGGCACCATCGCCAGAGCATCGTCGGAGAACCTGACAGGCGGCATTGGGGTTCCGGCGATCGGGGGGGCCGCGGGGGGGGTGTGCGCACATGATGTGCGATGGTTGCTGGTACTTGGCCCTTATATTGGCCCCCTATCCCTCATCAAACCTTGAGAACTCACACCCCCCTAAAGAGCATTTGAGATTTTACAGGTTTGCTGCTAGTAACCATTAAAGTGTCTAAAATGGGGACACTTTTTTCAAATGGTCACAAAATCTTGTTCACTTCGAGTTTTTAGCTGAATTTTTTTGTGCATGCCAACAAAAATACAAGGATCACTTCTACCAAGTTTTTGGCCAAAACTCCTTCCGAAAAAATTTAAAAAAATCCCGAACCGTAAAAAGTTTCAAAAATCGTGAAAAATAAAAAACGAGTCGTCTTTGCATGAAACTTCACGTGAAGGCTTAAAGGACCATTGTAAGAATTTACAGCCCATAAAAATGGCATTGGCATGTAGAAATATAAAGATGTGCCTAAACCCACCTACCACCCTATCGATCCACGGCTTGCGCATCCCGTCTCTCTGGCCGATGTAGTGCCCGCCCGCCCACTCGTTTCGTCGGTTGGGATAGGTATACGGAGTTCATTCCCAGTCTAAGATCAGACTGGACCGAGGGTTATGGTCATAGGATCTACAGCACACAGAGGGGGACCAGTCGATCCCCGGCTTACGCATCCTGCCCCTCTAGCCGGCTGAGCACCCACACGCTCATTTCGTGAGTTGACTTAGGCATACGGAGTTCATTCCCAGTCTAAGATCAGATCGGACTGAGGGTTACGGGAGCACATGCTGGGGTTGGGCATGTGCTGGTGTCACATTTTTCTTCGTCGGGGCACCATCGCTGGAGCATCATCGGAGAACCTGACCGGCGGTATTGGGGTTCCGACGATGGGGGGGCCGGAAGGGGGGGTGCTCGCACATGATGTGCGATGGGTGCTGGTACTTGGCCCTTATATTGGCCCCCTATCCCTCATCAAACCTGGAGAACTCACACCCCCTTAAAAAGCATTTGAGATTTTACAGGTTTGCTGCCAGTAGCCATTAAAGTGTCTGAAATGGGGACACTTTTTTCAAATGGTCACAAAATCTTGTACACTTCGAGTTTTTACCTAAATTTTTTTGTGCATGCCAACAAAATTACAAGGATCTTGTCTACCACGTTTGGGGCCAAAACTCCTTCCAAAAATTTTTTAAAAAATCCCAAACCGCAAAAAGTTTCAAAAATCGTGAAAAATAGAAAACGAGTCGTCTTGCCATGAAACTTCACGTGAAGGCTTAAGGGACCATTATATGAATTTACAAGCCATAAAAATGGCATTGGCATGTAGAAATATGAAGATGTGCCTAAACCCACCTACCACCCTATCGATCCACGGCTTGCGCATCCCGTCTCTCTGGCCGATGTAGTGCCCGCCCGCCCACCCGCCTGCTCATTTTGTCGGTTAGCTTAGGCATACAGAGTTCATTCCCAGTCTAAGATCAGACCAGACTGAGGCTTGTGTTAGCAGGATCGGTAGCATGCAGAGGAGGACTTGGTCGATCCCTGGCTTGCGCGTCTTGCCCCTCTGGCCGACTGAGCGCCCGCACGCTCGTTTCGTGGGTTGACTTAGGCATACGAAGTTCATTCCCAGTCTAAGCATACGGAGCTCATTCTTAGTCTAAGATCGGATCGAACCAAGGGTTACGGCAGCAAATGCTGGGCTCAGTCATGTGCTGGTGCCTCATTTTTCTTCGTCGGGGCACCATCATCGGAGCATCGCCGGAGAACTTGACCGGCGGCATTGGGGTTCCAGTGATCGAGGGGTGGCGCACATGATGTGCGATTGGTGCTGGTACTTGGCCCTTATATTTGCCCCCTATCCCTCATCAAACCTCAAGAACTCACACCCCCTTAAAGAGCATTTGAGATTTTACAGGTTTGCTGCCAGTAGCTATTAAAGTGTTTGAAATGAGGACACTTTTTTCAAATGGTCACAAAATGTTGTACACTTCGAGTTTTTAGCTGATTTTTTTTTAGCATGCCAAAAAAAATACAAGGATCATGTCTACCAAGTTTAGGGACAAAACTCCTTCCAAAAAAATTTTAAAAAATCCCAAACCATAAAAAGTTTCAAAAATCGTGAAAAATAGAAAACGAGTCGTACTGCCATGAAACTTCACGTGAAGGCTTAAGGGACCATTGTATTAATTTACGAGCCATAAAAATGGCATTGGCATGCAGAAATATGAAGATGTGCCTAAACCCACCTACCAACCTATCGATCCACGGCTTTCGCATCCCGTCTCTCTGGGCGGCATAGTGCCTGCCCGCCTGCCCGCCCGTTCGTTTCGTCGGTTGGCTTAGGCATACGGAGTTCATTCCCAGTCTAAGATCAGATTAGACCGAGGGTTGAGGCAGCAAGATCGGTAGCACACAGAGGGGGACCCGACCGATCCTCGGCTTACGCATCCCGTCCCTCTGGATGGCTGAGCGCTCGTACGCTCTTTTCGTGGGTTGACTTAGGCATACGGAGTTTATTCCCAGTCTAAGCATACAGAGTTCATTCCCTGTCTAAGATCAAACTGGACCGAGGCTTCTGGCAGCACATGCTGGGCTCGGGCATTTGCTGGTGCCACAGTTTTCTTCATTGGGGCACCATCGTCGGAGAACCTGACCAACGGTATTGGGGTTCCGACGATCGGAGGGGCCGGGGGGGGAGTGCGCACATGATGTGCGATGGGTGCTGGTACTAGGCCCTTATATTGGACCCCTATCCCTCATCAAACCTCAAGAACTGACACCCCCTTAAAGAGCATTTGAGATTTTACAGGTTTGCTACCAGTAGCCATTAATGTGTCTGAAATGAGGACATTTTTTTCAAATGGTCACAAAATCTTGTACACTTCGAGTTTTTAGCTGAATTTTTTTATGCATGCCAAAAAAAATACAAGGATCATGTCTACCAAGTTCAGGGTAAAAACTCTTTCCAAAAAAATTTTAAAAAATCCTGAATCGTAAAAAGTTTCAAAAATTGTGAAAAATAGAAAACGAGTCGTCTTGACATGAAACTTCACATGAAGGCTTAAGGGACCAATGTATGAATTTACAAGCAATAAAAATGTTATTGGCACGTAGAAATATGAAGATGTGCGTAAACCCACCTACCACCCTATCGATCCACGGCTTGCGCATCCCGCCTCTCAGGCCAGCGTAGTGCCCGCCAGCCCGCTCGCCCTCTCGTTTCATCGATTGGCTTAGGCATTCAGAGTTCACTCCCAGTCTAAGATCGGATCAGACCAAGGGTTGCGGCAGCACGCAGAGGGGGACCCGACTGATCCCTGGCTTGTGCATCCCGCCCCTCTGGTCAACTGAGTGCCTACACGCTCTTTTAATGGGTTGACTTAGGCATACAGAGTTCATTCCCAGTCTAAGCATACAGAGTTCTTTCCCAGTCTAAGATCAGAATGGACTGAGTGTTGCGACATTTTTCTTCGTCGGGGCACCATCGCCAGAGCATCGCAGGAGAACCTGACCGGCGGCATTGGGGTTCCGACGATCGGGGGGGCCGGGGGGGTCTACGCACATGATGTGCGATGCGTGCTGCTACTTGGGCCCCATCAAACCTTGAGAACTCACACCCCCTTAAAGATCAATTGAGATTTTACAGGTTTGCTGCTAGTAGCCATTAAAGTGTCTAAAATGAGGACACTTTTTTCAAATGGTCACAAAATCTTGTACACTTTGAGTTTTTAGCTGAATTTTTTTATGCATGCCAACAAAAATACAAGGATCACGTCTACCAAGTTTGGGGCCAAACCTCCTTCCGAAAAAATTTTAAAATATCCCGAACCGCCAAAAGTTCAAAAATCATGAAAAATAGAAAATGAGTCATCTTGCCATGAAACTTCACGTGAAGGCTTAAGGGGACATTGTATGGCATTGGCATGCAGAAATATGAAGATGTGCCTAAACCCACCTACCACCCTAAAGATCCACGGCTTGCGCATCCCGTCTCTTTGGCCGACGCAGTGCTCGCCCGCCCGCACGTTTCGTCGGTTCGCTTAAGCGTATGGAGTTCATTCCTAGTCTAAGTTTGGACCGGGTTGAGGGTTGCGGCAGCAGGATCGGCAGCACGCAAAGGGGACGTGATCGATCCCCGGCTTGCGCATCCCGCCCCTCTGGCCGGCTGAGTGTCCGCGCGCTCGTTTCGTGGGTTGACTTAGGCATGCAGAGTTCATTCCCAGTCTAAGCATACAGAGTTCATTCCCAGTCTAAGCATACGGAGTTCATCGGATCGGACCAGGGGTTATGGTAGCACATGCTGGGCTCGGCCATGTGCTGGTGCCGTATTTTTCTTCGCTGGGGCACCATCACTGGAGCATCGTCGGAGCATTGCTGGAGAACCTGACCGGTGGCATTGGGGTTCCGACGATCAGGGGGGCCGGGGGGTGTGTGCACATGATGTGCGATGGGTGCTGGTACTTGGCCCTTATAGTGGCCCCCTATCCTTCATCAAACCTTGAGAACTCACACCCCCTTAAAGAGCATTTGAGATTTTACGGGTTTGCTACCAGTAGCCATTAAAGTGTCTGAAATGGGGACACTTTTTTCAAATGGTCACAAAATCTTGTACACTTCGAGTTTTTAGCTGAATTTTTTTTTGCATGCCAACAAAAATACAAGGATCACGTCTACCAAGTTTGGTACCAAAACTCTTTCCAAAAAAATTTTAAAAAATCCCAAACCTCAAAAAGTTTTGAATATCATGAAAAATAGAAAACGAGTCGTCTTGCCATGAAACTTCACGTGAAGGCTTAAGGGACCATTGTATGAATTTACAAGCCATAAAAATGGCATTGGAATGCAGAAATATGAAGATGCACCTAAACCCACCTACCACCCCATCGATCCATGGCTTGCACATCCCATCTCTCTGGTCGGTGTAATCCCCGCCCGCCCGCTCATTTCGTCGATTGGCTTAGGCATACGGAGTTCATTCCCAGTCTAAGATCAGACCAGACCAAGGGTTGCGGCAGTAGGATCGACAGCACGCAGAGGGGGACCTGACTATCCTCGGCTTGTGCATCCCGCCCCTCTGGCCGACTGATCGCCCGCACGCTCGTTTCGTGGGTTGACTTAGGCATACGGAGTTTCATTCCCAGTCTAAGCATACGGAGTTCATTCCTAGTCTAAGATCGGATCAGACCGAGGGTTGCGATAGCACATTCTACTCTCGGGCATGTGCTGGTGCCACATTTTTCTTCATCGAGGCACCATCATCGGAGAACCTGACCGGCGGCATTGGGGTTCCGACGATAGGGGGGCCGGGGGTGCGCACATGATGTGCGATGGGTGTTGGTACTTGGCCCTTATATTGGCACCCTATCCCTCATCAAACATCAAGAACTCACACCCCCTTAATGACCATTTCAGATTTTACAGGTTTGCTGCCAGTAGCCACTAAAGTGTCTGAAATGGAGACACTTTTTTCAAATAGTCACAAAATCTTGTACACTTCGAGTTTTTATCCGATTTTTTTTATGCATGCCAACAAAAATAAAAGGATCACGTCTACCAAGTTTGGGGCCAAAACACCTTTCGAAACATTTTTAAAAAATCCCGACCTGCAAAAAGTTTTAAAAATCATGAAAAATAGAAAACGAGTCATCTTGCCATGAAACTTCACGTGAAGGCTTAAGGGACCATTGTATGAATTTACAAGCCACAAAAATGGCATTGGCATGCAGAAACATGAAGATTTGCCTAAACCCACCTACCACCCTATCGATCCACGGCTTGCGCATCTCGTCTCTCTGGCCGGCGTAGTGCTCGCCCGCCCGTCCGCTCGTTTCGTCGGTTGGCTTAGGCATACGGAGTTCATTACCAGTCTAAGGTCAGATTAGACAGAGGGTTGCGACAGAAAGATCGGTAGTGCGTAGAGGGGGACTCAGCCAATCCCCGAGTTGCGCATCCCGCCCCTCTGGCCGGCTGAGCGCCCGTACGTTGTTTCGTGGGTTGACTTAGGCATACGAAGTTCATTCCTAGTCTAAGCATATGGAGTTCATTCCCAATCTAAGATCGGACGAGACCGAGGGTTGCAGCAGCACATGCTGGGCTCGGGCATGTGCTGGTGCCGCATTTTTCTTCGTCCGGGCACCATCACCGGAGAACCTGACCGGTGGCATTGGGGTTTCAGCCAACGGAGGGGCCGGGGGGGATGTGCGCACATGATGTGCAACGGGTGCAGGTACTTGGCCTTTATATTGGCCCCCTATCCCTCATCAAACCTCGAGAACTCACAACCTTTTAAAAAGCATTTGGGATTTTACAGGTTTGCTGCCAGTAGCCATTAAAGTGACTAAAATGGGGACACCTTTTTCAAATGGTCACAAAATCTTGTACACTTTGAGTTTTTAGCTGAATTTTGTTGTGCATGCCAACAAAAATACAAGGATCACATCTACAAAGTTTGGGGCCAAAACTCCTTCCGAAAAAAATTTTAAAAAATCCCGAACCGTAAAAATTTTTGAAAATTGTGAAAAATAGAAAACGATTCGTCTTGCCATGAAACTTCACGTGAAGGCTTAAGGGACCATTGTATGAATTTACAAGCCATAAAAATGGCATTGGCACGTAGAAATATGAAGATGTGCCTCAACCCACCAACCACCCTATCGATCCACGGCTTGCGCATCCCGTCTCTCTAGCCGGCGTAGTGCCCGCCTGCCCACCCGCTCGTTTCGTCGGTGGGCTTAGGCATACGGAGTTCATTCCCAGTCTAAGATTGAATCTGACCGGGGGTTGCGAAAGCTGGATCGGCAACACGTAGAGGGGGACCCGGCCGATTGCCGACTTGCGCATCCCGCCCCTCGGGCCGGTTGAGCGCCCGCACGCTGGTTTTATGGGTTGACTTAGGCATACGGAGTTCATTCCCAGTGTAAGCATAAGGAGTTCATTCCATTCTAAGATCAGATCGGACTGAGGGTTGTGGTAGCACATGTGGGCTTAGGCATGTGCTGGTGCGCATTTTTTTTCGTCGAGGTACCATCACCGGAGAACCTGACCGGCGATATTTGGGTTCCGGCGATCGGGGGGGCCGGGGGTGGTGTGCGCACATGATGTGCGATGGGTGCTGGTACTTGGTTCTTATATTGGCCCCCTATCCCTCATCAAAACTCGAGAACTCACACCCCCTTAAAGAGCATTTGAGATTTTACAGGTTTGCTGCCAGTAGCCATTAAAGTGTCTAAAATGGGGACACTATTTTCAAATGTTCACAAAATTTTGTACACTTTGAGTTTTTAGCTAGATTTTTTTGTGCATGCCAACAAAAATGCAAGGATCACGTCCGCCAAGTTTGGGGCCAAAAATCCTTTCAAAAAAATTTTAAAAAATCTCGAACTGTAAAAAGTTTCAAAAATCGTGAAGAATAGAAAACGAGTCGTCTTGCCATGAAACTTCGCGTGAAGGCTTAAGGGACCATTGTATGAATTTACAAGCCATAAAAATGGCATTGGAATGCAAAAATATGTAGATGTGCCTATACCCACCTACCACCCTATCGATCCACGGGTTGCGCATCTCGTCTCTCTGGCCGGCGTAGTGCCCGCCCGTCCGCCCACACGTTTCGTCGGTTGGCTTAGGCATATGGAGTTCATTCCCAGTATAAGATCGAACCAGACCGAAGGTTGCGGCAGCAAGATAAGCAGCACACAGAGGGTTACCCGGCCGATCCCCGGCTTGCGCATCCCGCCCCTCTGGCCGGTTGAGCGCCCGCACGCTCGTTTCATGGGTCGACCTAGGCATACGGAGTTCATTCCCAGTCTAAGCATACGGAGTTCATTCCCAGTCTAAGATCGAACCGGACCGAGGGTTATGGCAGCACATGCTAGGCTCGGGCATGTGCTGGTGCGCATTTTTCTTCACCGAGGCACCATCGTCGGAGAACCTGACCGGCGGCATTGGGGTTTCGACGATCGGGGGGGCCGAGGGGGGTGTGCGCACATGATGTGCGATGGGTACTGGAACTTGGCCTTTATATTGGCCCCCTATCCCTCATCAAACCTTGAGAACTCACACCCCCTTAAAGAGCATTTGAGATTTTACAGGTTTGCTGCCAGTAGCAATTAAAGTGTCTGAAATGGGGACACTTTTTTCAAATGGTCACAAAATCTTGTACACTTTAAGTTTTTAGCTGAATTTTTTTGTGCATGCCAACAAAAATAAAAGGTTCACGTCTACCAAGTTTGGGTCCAACACCCCTTCCGAAAAAATTTTAAAAAATCATGAACCGCAAAGAGTTTTCAAAATCGTGAAAAATAAAAAACGAGTTGTCTTGCCATGAAACTTCACGTGAAGGCTTAAGGGACCATTGTATGAATTTACAAGCCATAAAAATGGCATTGGCACGAAAAAATATGAAGATGTGCCCAAACCCACCTACCACCCTATCGATCCACGGCTTGCGCATCCCGTCTCTCTGGCCGGCGTAGTGCCTGCCCTCCCGCCCGCCCGCTCGTTTCATCGGTTGGCTTAGGCATACAGAGTTCATTCCGAATCTAAGATCGGACCGGATCGAGGGTTGCAAAAGTAGGATCGACAGCATGCAGAGGGGGACCCGACTGATCCTCGACTTGCGTATCCCGCCCCTCTGGCCGGATGAACGCCCACACACTCGTTTCATGGGTTGACTTAGGCATACAGAGTTCATTCCCAGTCTAAGCATACGGAGTTCATTCCTAGTCTAAGATTAGACCGGACCAAGGGTTGCGACAGCACATGCTGGGCTCGAGCATGTGCTAGTGTCGCATTTTTCTTCGTCGGGGCACCATCGCCAGAGCTTCGTCGGAGAACCTGACAGCAGTATTGGGATTCCGACGATCAGGGGGCCCGGGGGGTGTGTGCACATGATGTGCGATGGGTGCTGGTACTTGGCCCTTATATTGGCCCCCTATCTCTCATCAAACCTCGAGAACTCACACCCCCTTAAAGAGCATTTGAGATTTTACAGGTTTGCTGCCAGTAGCCCTTAAAGTGTCTGAAATGGGGATGCTTTTTTCAAATGGTCACAAAATCTTGTACACTTCAAGTTTTTAGCTTATTTTTTTATGCATGCCAACAAAAATAAAAGGATCACGTCTACCGAGTTTGGGTCCAACACTCCATCCGAAAAAATTTTAAAAAATCATGAACCGCAAAGAGTTTTGAAAATCGTGAAAAATAAAAAACGAGTTGTCTTGCCATGAAACTTCACGTGAAGGCTTAAGGGACCATTGTATGAATTTACAAGCCATAAAAATGGCATTGGCATGCAGAAATATGAAGATGTGACTAAACCCACCAACCACCCTATCGATCCACGGCTTGCGCATCCCGTCTCTCTGGCCGACGTAGTGCCCGCCCACCCGCCCGCTCGTTTCGTCGGTTGGCTTAGGCATACGAAATTCATTCCCAATCTAAGATCAGATCGGACCGAGGGTTGCGGCAGCACATGCTGGGCTCAGGCATGTGCTGGTGCCACATTTTTCTTCACCGGGGCACCATCGTCGGAGCATCGTCGGAGCATCGTCGGAGAGCCTGACAGGCAGCATTGGGGTTCTCGCGATCGGGGGGCCGGGCGGTGTGCGCACAAGATGTGCAATGGGTGCTGGTACTTGGCCCTTATATTGGCACCCTATCCCTCATCAAACCTCAAGAACTCACACCCCCTTAAAGAGCCTTTGGGATTTTACAGGTTTGCTGCCAGTAGCCATTAAAGTGTCTGAAATGGGGACATTTTTTTCAAATGGTCACAAAATCTTGTACGCTTCGAGTTTTTAGCTGAATTTTTTTTGTGCAAGCCAAAAAAATATAGGGATCACGTCTACCAAGTTTGGGGCCAAAACTCTTTTCGAAAAAATTTTAAAAAATCCTGAACCGTAAAAAGTTTCAAAAATCATGAAAAATAGAAAACGAGTTGTCTTGCCATGAAACTTCACGTGAAGGCTTAAGGGACCATTGTATGAATTTACAAGCCATAAAAATGGCATTGGCACACGGCTTCATTCCCAATCTAAGATCGGACCGGACCGAGGGTTGCCACAGCAAATCCTGGGCTCGGGCATGTGCTGGTGCCACATTTTTCTTCGTCGGGGCACTATCACCGGAGCATCACCGGAGAACCTGACCGACAATATTGGGGTTCCAGCAATTGGGGGGCCGAGGGGTGTGCGCACATGATGTGCGATGGGTGCTGGTACTTGGCCCTTATATTGGCCCCCTATCCCTCATCAAACCTCGACAACTCACTCCCCCTTCAAGAGCATTTGAGATTTTACAAGTTTGCTGCCAGTAGCCATTAAGGTGTCTGAAATGGGGACACTTTTTTCAAATGGTCACAAAAACTTGTACACTTCGAGTTTTTAGTTGAAGTTTTTTGTGCACGCTAAAAAAAATAAAAGGATCACGTCTACCAAGTTTGGGGCCAAAACTCTGTCCAAAAAATTTTAAAAATCCCAAACCGTGAAAAGTTTCAAAAATCGTGAAAAATAGAAAACGAGTCGTCTTGCCATGAAACTTCACGTGAAGGCTTAAGGGACCATTGTATGAATTTACAAGCCATAAAAATGGAATTAGCATGTAGAAATATGAAGATTTGCCTAAACCCACCTACCACCCTATCGATCCACGGCTTGCGCATCCCGTCTCTCTGGCTAGCGTAGTGCCCACCCGCTCGTTTCGTCGATTGCATTAGGCATACGGAGTTAATTCCCACTCTAAGATCGGACTGGAACGAGGGTTACGGCAGCACATGCTGGTCTCGGGTATGTGCTGGGGCCACATTTTTCTTCACCGGGGCACCATCGTCGGAGCATCGTCAGAGAACCTGATCGATGGTAATGGGGTTACGACAATCGGGTGGGCCAGGGGGTGTGCGCACATGATGTGCGATGGGTGCTGGTACTTGGCCCTTATATTGGCCCCCTATCCCTCATCAAACCTCGAGAACTCACACCCCTTTAAAGAGCAGATGAGATTTTACAGGTTTGCTGCCAGTAGCCATTAAAGTGTCTGAAATGGGGGCACTTTTTTCAAATGGTCAAAAATCTTGTACACTTCGAGTTTTTAGCTGAATTTCTTTGTGCATGTGAACAAAAATAAAAGGGTCACGTCTACCAAATTTGGGGCAAAACTCCTTCCGAAAAATTTTTAAAAAATCCTAAACCGTAAACAGTTTTAAAAATCGTGAAAAATAGAAAATAAGTCGCGTTGCCATGAAACTTCACGTGAAGGCTTAAGGGACCATTGTATGAATTTACAAGCCATAAAAATGGCATTGGCACACAGAAATATGAAGATGTGCCTAAACCCACCTACCACGCTATCGATCCACGGCTTGCCCAACCCGTCTCTCTGGCCGACGTAGTGCCCGCCCACCCGCCCGCTCACTCGTTTCGTCGGCTGGCTTAGGCATATGGAGTTCTTTCCAACTCTAAGATTGAACTGGATAGAGGGTTGCGGTAGTAGGATCGGCAACACGTAGAGGAGGACCCGGTCGATCCTCGGCTTGCGCATCCCACCCCTCTGGTCCACTGAGCGCCCGCACGATCGTTTCATGGGTTGACTTAGGCATACAGAGTTCATTCCCAGTCTAAGATCAGACCAGACTGAGGGTTGCGACAGCACATGCTGGGCTCGGGCATGTGCTGGTGCCGTATTTTTCTTCGTCGGGGCACTATCGCAGGAGCATCGCCGGAGAACCTGACCGACGGCATTAGGGTTTCGATGATCGAGGGGGCTGGGCGGGTGTGCGCACGTGATGTGCGATGGGTGCTGGTACTTGGCCCTTATATTGCCCCCTATCCCTCATCAAACCTCGAGAACTCACAACCCCTTGAAGAGCATTTGAGATTTTACAGGTTTGCTGCCAGTAGCCATTAAAGTGTCTGAAATGGGGACACTTTTTTCAAATGGTCACAAAATCTTGTACACTTCGAGTTTTTTGCTTAAATTTTTTGTGCATGCCAACAAAATACAAGGATCACGTCTACCAAGTTTGGGGCCAAAACACCTTTCGAAAAAATTTTAAAAAATATCGAACCGTAAAAAGTTTTGAAAATCGTGAAAAATTGAAAACGAGTCATCTTGCTATGAAACTTCACGTGAAGCTTAAGGGACCATTGTATGAATTTACAAGCCATAAAAATGGCATTGGCATGCAGAAATATGAAGATGTGCCAAAACCCACCTACCACCCTATCGATTCATGGCTTGCGCATCCCGTCTCTCTGGTTGGCGTAGTGCCCGTCCGCCCGACCGCTCGTTTCGTGGGTTGGCTTAGGCATACGGAGTTCGTTCCCAGTCTAAGATCGAACCAGAGTGAGGGTTATGGTAGCACATGATGGGCTCAAGCATGTGCTGGTGCGGCATTTTTCTTCACCGGGGCACCATCGTCGGAGCATCGTCGGAGAACCTGACCAGCGATAATAGGGTTCCAGTGATCGGGGGGTTGGGGGGTGTGCGTACATGATGTGCGATGGGTGCTGGTACTTGGCCCTTATATTGGCCCTCTATCCCTCATCAAACCTTGAGAACTCACACCCCCTTAAAGAGCATTTGAGATTTTACAGGTTTGCTGCCAGTAGCCATTAAAGTGTCTGAAATGGGGACACTTTTTTCAAATGGTCACAAAATCTTGTACACATCGAGTTTTTAGCTGAATGTTTTTGTGCATGCTAAAAAAAATACAAGGATCACATCTACTAAGTTTGGGGCCAAAATGCCTTCCGAAAAAATTTTAAAAAATCTCGAACCGAAAAAAGTTTTGAAAATCGTGAAAAATAGAAAACGAGTCATCTTGCCATGAAACTTCACGTGAAGCTTAAGGGACCATTGTATGAATTTACAAGCCATAAAATTGGCATTGGCATGCAAAAATATGAAGATGTGCCTAAACCCACCTACCACCCTATCAATTCACGGCTTGCGCATCCCGTCTCTCTGGCTGGCATAGTGCTCGTTTCGTTGGCTGGCTTGGGCATACAGAGTTCATTCTTAGTCTAAGATCGGACCAGACCGAGGGTTGTGGTAGTAGCATCGACAGCACGTAGAGAGGGACCCGACCGATCCCTGGCTTGCGCATCTTGCCCCTCTGGTCGGCTGAGAGCCCGCACGCTCATTTCATGGGTTGACTTAGGCATACGGAGTTCATTCCCAATCTAAGCATATGGAGTTCATTCCCAGAGTAAGATCGGATCAAATTGAGGGTTGCGATAGCACATCCTGGGCTCGAGCATGTGCTGGTGCCACATTTTTCTTCGTCGGGGCACCATCGCCGGAGCATCGTCGGAGAACCTGACCGGCGGCATTGGGGTTCCGACGATCGGGGGGCCAGGGGGTGTATGCGCACATGATGTGCGATGGGTGCTGGTACTTGGCCCTTATATTGGCCCCCTATCCCTCATCAAACCTCGAGAACTCACACCTCCTTAAAGAGCATTTGAGATTTTACAGGTTTGCTGCCAGTAGCCATTAAAGTGTCTGAAATGGGGACACTTTTTTCAATTGGTCACAAAATCTTGTACACTTCGAGTTTTTAGCTGAATTTTTTTGTCCATGTCAACAAAAATACAAGTATCACGTCTACCAATTTTGGGGCCAAAATTCCTTCCGAAAAAATTTTAGAAAATCCTGAACCATAAAAAGTTTTGAAAATCATGAAAAATAGAAAACGAGTTGTCTTGCCATGAAACTTCACGTGAAGGCTTAAGGGACCATTGCATGAATTTACAAGCCATAAAAATGGCATTAGCACACAAAAATATGAAGATGTGCCTAAACCCACCTACCACCATATCGATCCACGACTTGCGCATCCCGTCTCTCTGGCCAGCGTAGTGCCCGCCCGCCCGCTCGTTTCATGGGTTGGCTTAGGCATACAGAGTTCATTCCTAGTCTAAGATCAAACCAGATTGAGGGTTGCGGCAGCAGGATCAGCAACACACAGAATGGGACCCTGTCGATCCCCGGCTTGCGCATCCCACCCCTCTGGTCGGCTGAGCGTCCGCACGCTCGTTTCGTGGGTTGACTTAGGCATACAGAGTTCATTCCCTGACTAAGCATACGGAGCTCATTCCCAGACTAAGATCAGACCAGACCGAGGCTTGTAGCAGCACATGCTGGGCTTGGGCATGTGCTGGTGCCGCATTTTTCTTCACCGACGCACCATCATCGGAGAACCTGACCGGCGGCATTGGGGTTCCGACGGTCGGGGGGGCCGGGAGGGTGTACGCACATGATGTGCGATGGGTGCTGGTACTCGGCCCTTATATTGGCCCCCTATCCCTTATCAGACCTCAAGAACTCACACCCCCTTAAAAACCATTTGAGATTTTACAGGTTTGCTGCCAGTAGCCATTAAAGTGTCTCAAATGGGGACAATTTTTTCAAATGGTCACAAAATCTTGTGCACTTCGAGTTTTTAGCTGAATTTTTTTATGCATGCCAACAAAAATACATGGATCACGTCTACCAAGTTTTGACCAAAACTCCTTCCGAAAAAATTTTAAAAAATCCTGAACTGTAAAAAGTTTCAAAAATCTTGAGAAATAGAAACGAGTTGTCTTGCCAAGAAACTTCACGTAAAGGCTTAAGGGACCATTGTATGAATTTACAAGCCATAAAAATGGCATTTGCACACAGAAATATGAAGATGTGCGTAAACCCACCTACCACCCTATCGATCCATGGCTTGCGCATCCCTTCTTTCTGGCCGGCGTAGTGCCCGCCCGCCCGTCCACTCGCTCATTTCGTCGGTTGGCTTAGGCATACGGAGTTCATTCCAAGTCTAAGATCAGACCAGACCAAGGGTTACGATAGCAGGATCAACAGCACGTAGAGGGGGAACCGACTGATCACCGGCTTACGCATCCCGCCCCTCTGGTAGGATGAGCGCCCGAATGCTTGTTTCGTGGGTTGACTTAGGCAAACGGAGTTCATTCCCAGTCTAAGCATATGGAGTTCATTCCCAGTCTAAGATAGGATCGGACCGAGGGTCGTGGCAGCACATGCTAGGCTCGAGCATGTGCTGGAGCTGAATTTTTCTTCGTCGGGGCACCATCGTCGGAGCATCGCCGGAGAACCTACTCGGCGGCATTGGGGTTCTGACAATCGGGGGGCCAGGGCTTGCGTGCACATGATGTGCGATGGGTGCTGATACTTGGCCCTTATATTGGCCCCCTATCCCTCATCAAACCTTGAGAACTCACACCCCCTTAAATAGCATTTGAGATTTTACAGGTTTGCTGCCAGTAGCCTTTAATGTGTCTGAAATGGGGACACTTTTTTCGAATGGTCACAAAATCTTGTACACTTCGAGTTTTTAGCTGACTTTTATTGTGCATGCCAAAAAAAATACAAGGATCACGTCTACCAAGTTTGACACCAAAACTCCTTTCGAAAAAATTTTCAAAAATCCCGAACCCCAAAAAGTTTCAAAAATAGTGAAAAATAGAAAATGAGTCATCTTGCTATAAAACTTCACGTGAAGGCTTAAGGGACCATTGTATGAATTTACAAGCCATAAAAATGGCATTGGCATGCAGAAATATGAAGATGTGCCTAAACCCACCTACCACCCTATCGATCCACGGCTTGCGCATCCCGTCTCTCTGGCCGACGTAGTGCCCGCCCTCTCGCCCGCTCGTTTCGTCGGTTGGCTTAGGCATACGGAGTTCATTCCCAGTCTAAGATTGGACCAAATTGAGGGTTACGGCAGTAGGATCGATAGCACGCAGAGGGGGACCCGGTCGATCCCAGGCTTGCGCATCCCGCCCCTTTGGTCGGATGAGCGCCCGAACGCTCGTTTCGTGGGTTGACTTAGGCTTACGGAGTTCATT
This sequence comes from Durio zibethinus, assembly GCF_047325235.1. Classification (NCBI taxonomy): domain Eukaryota; kingdom Viridiplantae; phylum Streptophyta; class Magnoliopsida; order Malvales; family Malvaceae; genus Durio; species Durio zibethinus. Next base: position 22,668,604 of record NC_143162.1, on the reverse strand, counting down.
CCCAGTCTAAGCATACGAAGTTCATTCCCAATCTAAGATTGGACCGGACAGAGGGTTACCGCAGCACTTGCTGGGCTCAGGCATGTGCTGGTGCCGTATTTTTCTTCGCCGGGGCACCATCATCGGAGCATCGTCGGAGAACCTGATCGACGGCATTGGGGTTCCGGCGATCGGGGGGCCGATGGGTGTGCGCACATGATGTGCAATGGTGCTGGTACTTGGCCCTTATATTCGCCCCCTATCCCTCATCAAACCTCGAGAACTCACACCCCTTTAAGAGCTTTTGAGATTTTACAGGTTTGCTGCCAGTAGCCTTTAATGCGTTTGAAATGGGGACACTCTTTTCGAATGGTCACAAAATCTTGTACACTTCGAGTTTTTAGCTGACTTTTTTTGTGCATGCCAAAAAAAATACAAGGATCACGTCTACCAATTTTGGGGCCAAAAATCCTTTCGAAAAAATTTTAAAAAATCCTGAACCGCAAAAAGTTTCAAAAATCATGAAAAATAAAAAATGAGTCGTCTTGGCAAGAAACTTCACGTGAAGGCTTAAGGGACCATTGTATGAATTTACAAGCCATAAAAATGGCATTGGCATGCAGAAATATGAAGATGTGCCTAAACCAACCTACCACCCTATTGATCCACGGCTTGTGCATCCCGTCTCTCTGGTCGGTGTAGTGCCCGCCTGCCCACTCGTTTCGTCGGTTGGCTTAGGCGTAGAAGTTCATTCCCAGTCTAAGATCGGATCAGATTGAAGGTTGCGGCAGCAGGATCGATGGCACGCAGAGGGGGATCTGATCGATCCCCGGCTTGCGCATCCCGCCCCTCTGGCCGACTGAGCACCCGCACGCTCGTTTTGTGGGTTCACTTAGGCATACAGAGTTCATTATCAGTCTAAGCATACGGATGTTATTCTCAGTCTAAGATCAGACCGAATCGAAGGTTGGGGTAGCAGGATTGGCAGCACGCAGAGGGGGACCCGACCGATCCCTGGCTTGCGCATCCCACCCCTCTGGCCGGATGAGCACCCGAATGCTTATTTCGTGGGTTGACTTAGGAATACGGAGTTCATTCCCAGTCTAAGCATACGAAGCTCATTCCTAGCCTAAGATCAGACCGGACCGAGGGTTACAGCAGCACATGCTGGGCTCGGGCATGTGCTGGAGCTGCATTTTTCTTCGTCGGGGCACCATCGTCGGAGCATCGTCAGAGAACCTGACCGATGGCATTGGGGTTCCGACGATAGGGGGGCGGGGGTGGGGGTGTGCGCACATGATGTGTGATGGGTGCTGGTACTTGGCCCTTATATTGGCCCCCTATCCCTCAACAAACCTTGAGAACTCATACCCCCTTAAAGAGCATTTCAGATTTTACAGGTTTGCTGCTAGTAGCCATTAAAGTGTCTGAAATGGGGACACTTTTTTCAAATGGTCACAAAATCTTTTACACTTCGAGTTTTTAGCTGAATTTTTTTATGCATGCCAACAAAAATACAAGGATCACGTCTACCAAGTTTGGGACCAAAAATCCTTCCGAAAAAAGTTTAAAAAATCCCGAACCGTAAAAAGTTTTAAAAATCATGAAAAATAGAAAACGAGTCGTCTTGCCATGAAACTTCACGTGAAGGCTTAAGGGACCATTGTATGAATTTACAAGCCATAAAAATGGCATTGGCATGCAGAAATATGAAGATGTGCCTAAACCCACCTACCACCCTATCGATCCACGACTTGCGCATCCCGTCTCTCTGGTCGACGTAGTGACCGCTCGCCCGCCCGCTCATTTCGTCGGTTGGCTTAGGCATACGAAGTTCATTTCGAGTCTAAGATCGAACCGAACCGAGGGATGCAGCAGCAAGATCGGCCGCACGTAGAAAGGGACTCGATTGATCCCCAACTTGCGCATCCCGCCCCTTTAGCTGGCTGAGCTCCCGCACGCTCGTTTCGTGGGTTGAGTTAGGCTTACGGAGTTCATTTCCAGTCTAAGCATACGGAGTTCATTCCCAGTCTAAGATCGGACCAGACTGAGGGTTGTGGCAGCTCATGCTGGGCTTGGGCAGGTGCTGGTGCCGCATTTTTATTCATCGGGGTACCATCGCCGGAGCATCACCGGAGAACCTGACCAGCGGCATTGGGGTTCTGGCAATCGGGAGGCCCGGTGGGGGGTGTGCGTACATGATGTGCGATGGGTGCTGGTACTTGGCCCTTATATTGGCCCCCTATCCCTCATCAAACCTTG